>NW_025228933.1:0-1006 GCF_018294505.1 Triticum aestivum
ACAAATCGGTAAATGACTGAAAAACAGCAAATGATGTCAGAACATGTTGGAAATCGATGACGTCGCTTGGAAAGATGCACACTGAATGCAAAAATAGGCTGGAGTTCAAATAAGTTTAAAAAACATTGAAGTGCCCGTGTAACAGATGAGTTCTCGTCCGAAACCCTGATACTCCGAAAGAGATTGTCCAGTTTGTACACGAGGTGCGTCCAGTTTTCGCCGTGACCCTCTCTACTCTTTTGCACATGCTATGCGGGTGAAATGATGATACCATGCCAAGTTCCAACATTTTCAGAGTTCATTTTGTAGTGATTTTCAATTTCACCATCATTTAGCTCGCTAAACAAATCGGTAAATGACTGAAAAACAGCAAATGATGTCAGAACGTGTTGGAAATTGATGACGTCATGATACCATGCCAAGTTCCAACATTTTCAGAGTTCATTTTGTAGTGATTTTCAATTTCACCATCATTTAGCTCGCTAAACAAATCGGTAAATGACTGAAAAACAGCAAATGATGTCAGAACGTGTTGGAAATTGATGACGTCGCTTGTAAAGATGCATAATGAACGCAAAAATAGGCTGGAGTTCAAATAAGTTTAAAAAACATTGAAGTGCCCGTGTAACAGATGAGTTCTCGTCCGAAACCCTGATACTCCGAAAGAGATTGTCCAGTTTGTACACGACGTGCGTCCAATTTTCGCCGTGACCCTCTCTACTCTTTTGCACATGCTATGCGGGCGAAATGATGATACCATGCCAAGTTCCAACATTTTCAGAGTTCATTTTGTAGTGATTTTCAAGTTCAACTTCATTTAGCTCTCTAAACAAATCGGTAAATGACTGAAAAACCGCAAATGATGTCAGAACGTGTTGGAAATTGATGATGTCGCTTTGAATGATGCATACTGAACGCAAAAATAGGCTGGAGTTCAAAAAATTTAAAAAACATTGAAGTGCCCGTGTAACAGATGAGTTCTCGTCCGATACCCTGATACTCCGAA
>NW_025228933.1:3095-3719 GCF_018294505.1 Triticum aestivum
GCCAAGTTCCAACATTTTCATAGTTCATTTTGTAGTGATTTTCAAGTTCAACGTCATTTAGCTCCCTAAACAAATCGGTAAATGACTGAAAAACAGCAAATGATGTCAGAACGTGTTGGAAATTGATGACGTTGCTTTGAAAGATACATACTGAACGCAAAAATAGGCTGGAGTTCAAATAAGTTTTAAAAACATTGAAGTGCCCGTGTAACAGATGAGTTCTCGTCCGAAACACTGATACTCCGAAAGAGATTGTCCAGTTTGTACACGAGGTGCGTCCAGTTTTCGCCGTGACCCTCTCTACTCTTTTGCACATGCTATGCGGGCGAAATGATGATACCATGCCAAGTTCCAACATTTTCAGAGTTGATTTTGTAGTGATTTACGATTTCACCATCATTTAGCTCGCTAAACAAATCGGTAAATGGGTGAAAAACAGCAAATGATGTCAGGACGTGTTGGAAATTGATGATGTCGCTTTGAATGATGCATACTGAACGCAAAAATAGGCTGGAGTTCAAATAAGTTTAAAAAACATTGAAGTGCCCGTGTAACAGATGGGTTCTCGTCCGAAACCCTGATACTTCGAAAGAGATTGTCCAGTTTGTACACGAGGTGCGTCCA
>NW_025228933.1:7865-8660 GCF_018294505.1 Triticum aestivum
CGGGCGAAATGATGATACCATGCCATGTTCCAACATTTTTAGAGTTGATTTTGTAGTGATTTTCAATTTCAACGTCATTTAGCTCTCTAAACAAATCGGTAAATGACTGAAAAACAGCTAATGATGTCAGAACGTGTTGGAAATTGATGACGTCGCTTTGAATGATGCATACTGAACGCAAAAATAGGCTGGAGTTCAAATAAGTTTAAAAAACATTAAAGTGCCCATGTAACAGATAAGTTCTCGTCCGAAACCTTGATACTCCGAAAGAGATTGTCCAGTTTGTACACGAGGTGCGTCCAGTTTTCGCCGTGACCCTCTCTACTCTTTTGCACATGCTATGCGGGCAAAATGATGATACCATGCCAAGTTCCAACATTTTCAGAGTTCATTTTGTAGTGATTTTCAAGTTCAACGTCATTTAGCTCTCTAAACAAATCGGTAAATGACTGAAAAACAGCAAATGATGTCAGAACGTGTTGGAAATTGATGATGTCGCTTTGAAAGATGCATACTGAACGCAAAAATAGGCTGGAGTCCAAATAAGTTTAAAAAACATTGAAGTGCCCGTGTAACAGATGAGTTCTCGTCCGAAACCCTGATACTTCGAAAGAGATTGTCCAGTTTGTACACGAGGTGCGTCCAGTTTTCCCGTGACCCTCTCTACTCTTTTGCACATGCTATGCGGGCGAAATGATGATACCATGCCAAGTTCCAACATTTTCAGAGTTGATTTTGTAGTGATTTTCAATTTCACCATCATTTAGCTCCCTAAACAAATCGGTAAATGACTGA
>NW_025228933.1:8760-9263 GCF_018294505.1 Triticum aestivum
GTCATTTAGCTCTCTTAACAAATCGGTAAATAACTGAAAAAAGCAAATGATGTCAGAACGTGTTGGAAATTGATGATGTCGCTTTGAAAGATGCATACTGAACGCAAAAATAGGCTGGAGTTCAAATAAGTTTAAAAAACATTGAAGTGCCCGTGTAACAGATGAGTTCTCGTCCGAAACCCTGATACTCCGAAAGAGATTGTCCAGTTTGTACACGAGGTGCGTCCATTTTTCGTCGTGACCCTCTCTACTCTTTTGCAAATGCTATGCGGGTGAAATGATGATACCATGCCAAGTTCCAACATTTTCAGAGTTCATTTTGTAGTGATTTTCAATTTCACCGTCATTTAGCTCTCTAAACAAATCGGTAAATGACTGAAAAACCGCAAATGATGTCAGAACGTGTTGGAAATTGATGACGTCGCTTTGAATGATGCATAATGAATGGAAAAATAGGCTGGAGTTCAAATAAGTTTAAAAAACATTGAAGTGCCCGTGTAACA
>NW_025228933.1:9316-9933 GCF_018294505.1 Triticum aestivum
CATTTTCAGAGTTCATTTTGTAGTGATTTTCATTTTCACCGTCATTTAGCTCTCTAAACAAATTAGTAAATGACTGGAAAACAGCAAATGATGTCAGAACGTGTTGGAAATTGATGACGTCGCTTTGAATGATGCATACTGAATGCAAAAAGAGGCTAGAGCTCAAATAAGTTTAAAAAACATTGAAGTGCTCGTGTAACAGATGAGTTCTCGTCCGAAACCCTGATACTCCGAAAGAGATTGTCCCGTTTGTACACGAGGTGCGTCCAGTTTTCGCCGTGACCCTCTCTACTCTTTTGCACATGCTATGCGGGCGAAATGAGGATACCATGCCAAGTTCCAACATTTTCAGAGTTCATTTTGTAGTGATTTTCAATTTCACGGTCATTTAGCTCCCTAAACAAATCGGTAAATGACTGAAAAACAACAAATGAGGTAAGAATGTGTTGGAAATTGATGACGTCCCTTTGAATGATGCATACTGAACGCAAAAATAGGCTGGAGTTCAAATAAGTTTAAAAAACATTAAAGTGCCCGTGTAACAGATGAGTTCTCGTCCGAAACCCTGATACTCCGAAAGAGATTGTCCAGTTTGTACACGAGGTGCGTCCAGTTTT
>NW_025228933.1:9998-10868 GCF_018294505.1 Triticum aestivum
ATGCCAAGTTCCAACATTTTCAGAGTTCATTTTGTAGTGATTTTCAATTTCACCGTCATTTACCTCTCTAAACAAATTAGTAAATGACTGGAAAACAGCAAATGATGTCAGAACGTGTTGGAATTTGATGACGTCGCTTTGAATGATGCATACTGAATGCAAAAAGAGGCTGGAGTTCAAATAAGTTTAAAAAACATCGAAGTGCCCGTGTAACAGATGAGTTCTCGGCCGAAACCCTGATACTCCGAAAGAGATTGTCCAGTTTATACACGCAGGTGCGTCCAGTTTTCGCCGTGACCCTCTCTACTCTTTTGCACATGCTGTGCGGGCGAAATGATGATACCATGCCCAGTTCCAACATTTTTAGAGTTCATTTTGTAGTGATTTTCAATTTCACCGTCATTTAGCTCTCTAAACAAATCGGTAAATGACTGAAAACAGCACATGATGTCAGAACGTGTTGGAAATTGATGACGTCGCTTTGAATGAGGCATACTGAACGCAAAACTAGGCTGGAGTTCAAATAAGTTTAAAAAACATTGAAGTGCCCGTGTAACAGATGAGTTCTCGTCCGAAACCCAGATACTCCGAAAGAGATTGTCCAGTTTGTACACGAGGTGCGTCTAGTTTTTGCCGTGACCCTCTCTACTCTTTTGCACATGCTATGCGAGCGAGATAATGATACCATGCCAAGTTCCAACATATTCAGAGTTCATTTTGTAGTGATTTTCAATTTCACCGTCATTTAGGTCTCTAAACAAATCGGTAAATGACTGAAAAACAGCAAATGATGTCTGCACGTGTTGGAAATTGATGACGTTGCTTTGAGTGATGCATACTGAACGCGAAAATAGGCTGGAGTTCAAGTAA
>NW_025228933.1:11795-12138 GCF_018294505.1 Triticum aestivum
CCAAGTTCCAACATATTCAGAGTTCATTTTGTAGTGATTTTCAATTTCACCGTCATTTAGCTCTCTAAACAAATCGGTAAATGACTGAAAAACAACAAATGATGTCAGCACGTGTTGGAAATTGATGACGTTGCTTTGAGTGATCCATACTGAACGCAAAAATAGGCTGGAGTTCAAATAAGTTTAAAAAACATCGAAGTGCCCGTGTAACAGATGAGTTCTCGTCCGAAACCCTGATACTCCGAAAGAGATTGTCCAGTTTGTACACGAGGTGCGTCCAATTTTCGCCGTGACCCTCTCTACCCTTTTGCACATGCTATGCGGGCGAAATGATGATACCATG
>NW_025228933.1:17061-17594 GCF_018294505.1 Triticum aestivum
GAAATGATGATACCATGCCAACTTCCAACATTTTTAGAGTTCATTTTGTAGTGATTTTCAATTTCACCGTCATTTAGCTCTCTAAACAAATCGGTAAATGACTGGAAAACAGCAAATGATGTCAGAACGTGTTGGAAATTGATGACGTCGCTTTGAATGAGGCATACTGAACGCAAAAAGAGGCTGGAGTTCAAATAAGTTTAAAAAACATTGAAGTGCTCGTGTAACAGATGAGTTCTCGTCCGAAACCCTGATACTCCGAAAGAGATTGTCCCGTTTGTACACGAGGTGCGTCCAGTTTTCGCCGTGACCCTCTCTACTCTTTTGCACATGCTATGCGGGCGAAATGATGATACCATGCCAAGTTCGAACATTTTCAGAGTTCATTTTGTAGTGATTTTCAATTTCACCGTCATTTAGCTCCCTAAACAAATCGGTAAATGACTGAAAAACAACAAATGAGGTAAGAATGTGTTGGAAATTGATGACGTCCCTTTGAATGATGCATACTGAAGGCGAAAATAGGCTGGAGT
>NW_025228933.1:17858-18688 GCF_018294505.1 Triticum aestivum
TTTGAATGATGCATACTGAACGCAAAAATAGGCTGGAGTTCAAATAAGTTTAAAAAACATCGAAGTGCCCGTGTAACAGATGAGTTCTCGTCCGAAACCCTGATACTCCGAAAGAGATTGTCCAGTTCGTACACGAGGTGCGTCTTGTTTTCTCCGTGACCCTCTCTACTCTTTTGCACATGCTATGCGGGCGAAATGATGATACCATGCCAAGTTCCAACATTTTCAGAGTTCAGTTTGTAGTGATTTTCAATTTCACCGTCATTTAGCTCCCTAAACAAATCGCTAAATGACTGCAAAACAGCAAATGATGTCAGAACGTGTTGGGAATTGATGACGTCGCTTTGAATGATGCATACTGAACGCAAAAATAGGCTGCAGTTCGAAAAAGTTTAAAAAACATTGAAGTGCCCGTGTAACAGATGAGTTCTCGTCCGAAACCCTGATACACCGAAAGAGATTGTCC
Source organism: Triticum aestivum (assembly GCF_018294505.1). Classification (NCBI taxonomy): domain Eukaryota; kingdom Viridiplantae; phylum Streptophyta; class Magnoliopsida; order Poales; family Poaceae; genus Triticum; species Triticum aestivum. Next base: position 18,325 of record NW_025228933.1, read on the forward strand.
AGTTTATACACGCAGGTGCGTCCAGTTTTCGCCGTGACCCTCTCTACTCTTTTGCACATGCTGTGCGGGCGAAATGATGATACCATGCCCAGTTCCAACATTTTTAGAGTTCATTTTGTAGTGATTTTCAATTTCACCGTCATTTAGCTCTCTAAACAAATCGGTAAATGACTGAAAACAGCACATGATGTCAGAACGTGTTGGAAATTGATGACGTCGCTTTGAATGATGCATACTGAACGCAAAACTAGGCTGGAGTTCAAATAAGTTTAAAAAACATTGAAGTCCCGTGTAACAGATGAGTTCTCGTCCGAAACCCTGATACTCCGAAAGAGATTGTCTAGTTTGTACACAAGGTGCGTCT
>NW_025228933.1:19966-21063 GCF_018294505.1 Triticum aestivum
GCAAAAATAGGCTGGAGTTCAAAAAAGTTTAAAAAACATTGAAGTGCCCGTGTAACAGATGAGTTCTCGTCCGAAACCCTGATACTCCGAAAGAGATTGTCCAGTTTGTACACGAGGTGCGTCCAGTTTTCGCCGTGACCCTCTCTACCCTTTTGCACATGCTATGCGGGCGAAATGATGATACCATGCCAAGTTCCAACATATTCAGAGTTCATTTTGTAGTGATTTTCAATTTCACCGTCATTTAGCTCTCTGAACAAATCGGTAAATGACTGAAAAATAGCAAATGATGTCAGCACGTGTTGGAAATTGATGACGTTGCTTTGAGTGATGCATACTGAACGCAAAAATAGGCTGGAGTTCAAATAAGTTTAAAAAACATCGAAGTGCCCGTGTAACAGATGAGTTCTCGTCCGAAACCCTGATACTCCGAAAGAGATTGTCCAGTTTGTACACGAGGTGCGTCCACTTTTCGCCGTGACCCTCTCTACTCTTTTGCACATGCTATGCGGGCGAAATGATGATACCATGCCAACTTCCAACATTTTCAGAGTTCATTTTGTAGTGATTTTCAATTTCACCGTCATTTAGCTCTCTAAACAAATTAGTAAATGACTAGAAAACAGCAAATGATGTCAGAACGTGTTGGAAATTTATGACGCCGCTTTGAATGATGCATACTGAATGCAAAAATAGGCTGGAGTTCAAATAAGTTTAAAAAACATTGAAGTGCTCGTGTAACAGATGAGTTCTCGTCCGAACCCCTGATACTCCGAAAGAGATTGTCCCGTTTGTACACGAGGTGCATCCAGTTTTCGCCGTGACCCTCTCTACTCTTTTGCACATGCTATGCGGGCGAAATGATGATACCATGCCAAGTTCCAACATTTTCAGAGTTCATTTTGTAGTGATTTTCAATTTCACCGTCATTTAGCTCCCTAAACAAATCGGTAAATGACTGAAAAACAACAAATGAGGTAAGAATGTGTTGGAAATTGATGACGTCCCTTTGAATGATGCATACTGAACGCAAAAATAGGCTAGAGTTCAAATAAGTTTAAAAAACATTAAAGTGCCCGTGTAACAGATGAGTTCTC
>NW_025228933.1:22024-22629 GCF_018294505.1 Triticum aestivum
CTTTGAATGATGCATACTGAACGTAAAAATAGGCTGGAGTTCAAATAAGTTTAAAAAACATCAAAGTGCCCGTGTAACAGATGAGTTCTCGTCCGAAACCCTGATACTCCGAAAGAGATTGTCCAGTTTGTACACGAGGTGCGTCTAGTTTTCTCCGTGACCCTCTCTACTCTTTTGCACATGCTATGCGGGCGAAATGATGATACCATGCCAAGTTCCAACATTTTCAGAGTTCAGTTTGTAGTGATTTTCAATTTCACCGTCATTTAGCTCCCTAAACAAATCGGTAAATGACTGCAAAACAGCAAATGATGTCACAACGTGTTGGAAATTGATGACGTCGCTTTGAATGATGCATACTGAACGCAAAAATAGGCTGCAGTTCAAAAAAGTTTAAAAAACATTGAAGTGCCCGTGTAACAGATGAGTTCTCGTCCGAAACCCTGATACTCCGAAAGAGATTGTCCAGTTTATACACGCAGGTGCGTCCAGTTTTCGCCGTGACCCTCTCTACTCTTTTGCACATGCTGTGCGGGCGAAATGATGATACCATGCCCAGTTCCAACATTTTCAGAGTTCATTTTGTAGTGATTTTCAATTTCACC
>NW_025228933.1:24597-25048 GCF_018294505.1 Triticum aestivum
GATACTCCGAAAGAGATTGTCCAGTTTGTACACGAGGTGCGTCCAGTTTTTGCCGTGACCCTCTCTACTCTTTTGCACATGCTATGCGGGCGAAATAATGATACCATGCCAAGTTCCAACATATTCAGAGTTCATTTTGTAGTGATTTTCAATTTCACCGTCATTTAGCTCTCTAAACAAATCGGTAAATGACTGAAAAACAACAAATGATGTCAGCACGTGTTGGAAATTGATGACGTTGCTTTGAGTGATCCATACTGAACGCAAAAATAGGCTGGAGTTCAAATAAGTTTAAAAAACATCGAAGTGCCCGTGTAACAGATGAGTTCTCGTCCGAAACCCTGATACTCCGAAAGAGATTGTCCAGTTTGTACACGAGGTGCGTCCAATTTTCGCCGTGACCCTCTCTACCCTTTTGCACATGCTATGCGGGCGAAATGATGATACCATG
>NW_025228933.1:25188-26038 GCF_018294505.1 Triticum aestivum
TCCAGTTTGTACACGAGGTGCGTCCAGTTTTCGCCGTGACCCTCTCTACTCTTTTGCACATGCTATGCGGGCGAAATGATGATACCATGCCAAGTTCCAACATTATCAGAGTTCATTTTGTAGTGATTTTCATTTTCAACGTCATTTAGCTCCCTAAACAAATCGGTAAATGACTGAAAAACAGCAAATGATGTCAGAACGTGTTGGAAATTGATGACGTCGCTTTGAATGATGCATACTGAGCGCAAAAATAGGCTGGAGTTCAAATAAGTTTAAAAAACATTGAAGTGCCCGTGTAACAGATGAGTTCTCGTCCGAAACCCTGATACTCCGAAAGAGATTGTCCAGTTTGTACACGAGGTGGGTCCAGTTTTCGCCGTGACCCTCTCTACTCTTTTGCACATGCTATGCGGGCGAAATGATGATACCATGCCAAGTTCCAACATTTTCAGAGTTCATTTTGTAGTGATTTTCAATTTCACCGTCATTTAGCTCTCTAAACAAATCGGTAAATGACTGAAAAACAGCAAATGATGTCAGAACGTGTTGGAAATTGATGACATCGCTTTGAATGATGCATACTGAACGCAAAAATAGGCTGGAGTTCAAATAAGTTTAAAAAACATTGAAGTGCCCGTGTAACAGATGAGTTCTCGTCCGAAACCCTGATACTCCGAATGAGATTGTCCAGTTTGTACACGAGGTGCGTCCAGTTTTCGCCGTGACCCTCTCTACTCTTTTGAACATGCTATGCGGGCGAAATGATGATACCATGCCAAGTTCCAACATTATCAGAGTTCATTTTGTAATGATTTTCATTTTCAACGTCATTTAGCTCTCTAAACAAATC
>NW_025228933.1:26048-26630 GCF_018294505.1 Triticum aestivum
GATGCATACTAAACGCAAAAATAGGCTGGAGTTCAAATAAGTTTAAAAAACATTGAACTGCCCGTGTAAGAGATGAGTTCTCGTCCGAAACCCTGATACTCCGAAAGAGATTGTCCAGTTTGTACACGAGGTACGTCCAGTTTTTGCCGTGACCCTCTCTACTCTTTTGCATATTCTATGCGGGTGAAATGATGATACCATGCCAAGTTCCAATCTTTTTAGAGTTCATTTTGTAGTGATTTTCAATTTCACCGTCATTTAGCTCCCTAAACAAATCGGTAAATGACTGAAAAACAGCAAATGATGTCAGAACGTGTTGGAAATTGATGACGTCGCTTTGAAAGATGCATACTGAACGCAGAAATAGGCTGGAGTTCGAATAAGTTTAAAAAACATTGAAGTGCCCGTGTAACAGATGAGTTCTCGTCCGAAACCCTGAAACTCCGAAAGAGATTGTCCAGTTTGTACACGAGGTGCGTCCAGTTTTCGCCGTGACCCTCTCTACTCTTTTGCACATGCTATGCGGGCGAAATGATGATACCATGGCAAGTTCCAACATGTTCAGAGTTCATTTTGTAGTGA
>NW_025228933.1:26640-27139 GCF_018294505.1 Triticum aestivum
GGAAATTGATGACGTCGCTTTCAAAGATGCATACTGAACGCAAAAATAGGCTGGAGTTCAAATAAGTTTAAAAAACATTGAACTGCCCGTGTAAGAGATGAGTTCTCGTCCGAAACCCTGATACTCCGAAAGAGATTGTCCAGTTTGTACACGAGGTACGTCCAGTTTTTGCTGTGACCCTCTCTACTCTTTTGCACATTCTATGCGGGTGAAATGATGATACCATGCCAAGTTCCAACATTTTTAGAGTTCATTTTGTAGTGATTTTCAATTTCACCGTCATTTAGCTCCCTAAACAAATCGGTAAATGACTGAAAAACAGCAAATGATGTCAGAACGTGTTGGAAATTGATGACGTCGCTTTGAAAGATGCACACTGAACGCAGAAATAGGCTGGAGTTCGGATAAGTTTATAAAACATTGAAGTGCCCGTGTAACAGATGAGTTCTCGTCCGAAACCCTGAAACTCCGAAAGAGATTGTCCAGTTTGTACACGAGG
>NW_025228933.1:27245-27793 GCF_018294505.1 Triticum aestivum
TCTTTTGCACATGGTATGCGGGCGAAATCATGATACCATGCCAAGTTCCAACATTTTCAGAGTTCAGTTTGTAGTGATTTTCAATTTCACCGTCATTTAGCTCCCTAAACAAATCGGTAAATGACTGCAAAGCAGCAAATAATGTTAGAACGTGTTGGAAATTGATGACGTTGCTTTGAATGATGCATACTGAACGCAAAACTAGGCTGGAGTTCAAATAAGTTTAAAAAACATTGAAGTGCCCGTGTAACAGATGAGTTCTCGTCCGAAACCCAGATACTCCGAAAGAGATTGTCCAGTTTGTACACGAGGTGCGTCCAGATTTTGCCGTGACCCTCTCTACTCTTTTGCACATGCTATGCGGGCGAACTAATGATACCATCCCAAGTTCCAACATATTCAGAGTTCATTTTGTAGTGATTTTCAATTTCACCGTGATTTAGGTCTCTAAACAAATCGGTAAATGACTGAAAAACAGCAAATGATGTCTGCACGTGTTGGAAATTGATGACGTTGCTTTGAGTGATGCATACTGAACGCGAAAATAG
>NW_025228933.1:28812-30266 GCF_018294505.1 Triticum aestivum
AAAAACATTGAAGTGCCCGTGTAACAGATGAGTTCTCGTCCGAAACCCTGATACTCCGAAAGAGATTGTCCAGTTTATACACGCAGGTGCGTCCAGTTTTCGCCGTGACCCTCTCTACTCTTTTGCACATGCTGTGCGGGCGAAATGATGATACCATGCCCAGTTCCAACATTTTCAGAGTTCATTTTGTAGTGATTTTCAATTTCACCGTCATTTAGCTCTCTAAACAAATCGGTAAATGACTGAAAACAGCACATGATGTCAGAACGTGTTGGAAATTGATGACGTCGCTTTGAATGATGCATACTGAACGCAAAACTAGGCTGGAGGTCAAATAAGTTTAAAAAACATTGAAGTGCCCGTGTAACAGATGAGTTCTCGTCCGAAACCAGATACTCCGAAAGAGATTGTCCAGTTTGTACACGAGGTGCGTCCAGTTTTTGCTGTGACCCTCTCTACTCTTTTGCACATGCTATGCGGGCGAAATAATGATACCATGCCAAGTTCCAACATATTCAGAGTTCATTTTGTAGTGATTTTCAATTTCACCGTCATTTAGCTCTCTAAACAAATCGGTAAATGACTGAAAAACAGCAAATGATGTCAGCACGTGTTGGAAATTGATGACGTTGCTTTGAGTGATGCATACTAAACGCAAAAATAGGCTGGAGTTCAAATAAGTTTAAAAAACATCGAAGTGCCCGTGTAACAGATGAGTTCTCGTCCGAAACCCTGATAGTCCGAAAGAGATTGTCCAGTTTGTACACGAGGTGCGTCCAATTTTCGCCGTGACCCTCTCTACCCTTTTGCACATGCTATGCGGGCGAAATGATGATACCATGCCAACTTCCAACATTTTAAGAGTTCATTTTGTAGTGATTTTCAATTTCACCGCCATTTAGCTCTCTAAACAAATTAGTAAATGACTGGAAAACAACAAATGATGTCAGAACGTGTTGGAAATTGATGACGTCGCTTTGAATGATGCATACTGAATGCAAAAAGAGGCTGGAGTTCAAATAAGTTTAAAAAACATTGAAGTGCTCGTGTAACAGATGAATTCTCGTCCGAAACCCTGATACTCCGAAAGAGATTGTCCCGTTTGTACAGGATGTGCGTCCAGTTTTCGCCGTGACCCTCTCTACTCTTTTGCACATGCTATGCGGGCGAAATGATGATACCATGCCAAGTTCCAACATTTTCAGAGTTCATTTTGTAGTGATTTTCAATTTCACCGTCATTTAGCTCCCTAAACAAATCGGTAAATGACTGAAAAACAACAAATGAGGTAAGAATGTGTTGGAAATTGATGACGTCCCTTTGAATGATGCATACTGAACGCAAAAATAGGCTGGAGTTCAAATAAGTTTAAAAAACATTAAAGTGCCCGTGTAACAGATGAGTTCTCGTCCGAAACCCTGATACTCCGAAAGAGATTGTCCAGTTTGTACACG
>NW_025228933.1:30946-31661 GCF_018294505.1 Triticum aestivum
ATTTAGCTCCCTAAACAAATCGGTAAATGACTGCAAAGCAGCAAATAATGTCAGAACGTGTTGGAAATTGATGACGTTGCTTTGAATGATGCATACTGAACGCAAAACTAGGCTGGAGTTCAAATAAGTTTAAAAAACATTGAAGTGCCCGTGTAACAGATGAGTTCTCGTCCGAAACCCAGATACTCCGAAAGAGATTGTCCAGTTTGTACACGAGGTGCGTCCAGATTTTGCCGTGACCCTCTCTACTCTTTTGCACATGCTATGCGGGCGAACTAATGATACCATCCCAAGTTCCAACATATTCAGAGTTCATTTTGTAGTTATTTTCAATTTCACCGTCATTTAGCTCTCTAAACAAATCGGTAAATGACTGAAAAACAACAAATGATGTCAGCACGTGTTGGAAATTGATGACGTTGCTTTGAGTGATCCATACTGAACGCAAAAATAGGCTGGAGTTCAAATAAGTTTAAAAAACATTAAAGTGCCCGTGTAACAGATGAGTTCTCGTCCGAAACCCTGATACTCCGAAAGAGATTGTCCAGTTTGTACATGAGGTGCGTCCAGTTTTCGCCGTGACCCTCTCTACTCGATGATACCATGCCAAGTTCTAACATTTTCAGAGTTCATTTTGTAGTGATTTTCAATTTCACCGTCATTTACCTCTCTAAACAAATTAGTAAATGACTGGAAAACAGCAAATGATGTCAGA
>NW_025228933.1:31697-32402 GCF_018294505.1 Triticum aestivum
GCGGGCGAAATGATGATACCATGCCAACTTCCAACATTTTCAGAGTTCATTTTGTAGTGATTTTCAATTTCACCGTCATTTAGCTCTCTAAACAAATTAGTAAATGACTGGAAAACAGCAAATGATGTCAGAACGTGTTGGAAATTGATGACGTCGCTTTGAATGATGCATACTGAATGCAAAAAGAGGCTGGAGTTCAAATAAGTTTAAAAAACATTGAAGTGCTCGTGTTACAGATGAGTTCTCGTCCGAAACCCTGATACTCCGAAAGAGATTGTCCCGTTTGTACACGAGGTGCGTCCAGTTTTCGCCGTGACCCTCTCTACTCTTTTGCACATGCTATGCGGGCGAAATGATGATACCATGCCAAGTTCCAACATTTTCAGAGTTCATTTTGTAGTGATTTTCAATTTCACCGTCATTTAGCTCCCTAAACAAATCGGTAAATGACTGAAAAACAACAAATGAGGTAGGAATGTGTTGGAAATTGATGACGTCCCTTTGAATGATGCATACTGAACGCAAAAATAGGCTGGAGTTCAAATAAGTTTAAAAAACATTAAAGTGCCCGTGTAACAGATGAGTTCTCGTCCGAAACCCTGATACTCCGAAAGAGATTGTCCAGTTTGTACACGAGGTGCGTCCAGTTTTTGCCGTGACCCTCTCTACTCTTTTGCACATGCTATGCGGGCTAAATGATGATAC
>NW_025228934.1:0-635 GCF_018294505.1 Triticum aestivum
GTTTACGTGTCAGTCATCAACACTCATAGTTTTGGCCGATTCTGGCCCGTTTCATGGACTATTACTCACCATTTTGTTGGTCCCGGAGTGATTTCCTCGATTAATGAACCCCGAGGTGCCTTTATGTGTCGGTCATCAACACTCATAGTTTTGGCTGATTCTGGCCCATTTCATGGACTATCACACATTGTTTTGGGGTCCCGAAGTGATATCCATGGTTGTCAAACACCAAGGTGCGCTTACGTGTCGGTCATCATCACTCATAGTTTTGGCCAATTCTGGCCGTTTCATGGACTATAACTCACTGTATTGTGGTCCCGAAGTGATTTCCATGATTAACGAACACCTGGATGCGTTTACGTGTCAGTCATCAACACTCGCAGCTTTGGCCGATTATGTCCTATTTTGTGGACTATTACTCACTGTTTTGGGGTCCCGAAGTGATTTCCACGATTAAGGAACCCCAGGGTGCGTTTACGTGTCGGTCATCAACACTCATAGTTTTGGCCGATTCTGGCCCGTTTCATGGGCTATTACTCACCATTTTGGGGGTCCCGAAGTGATTTCCTCGATTAATGAACCCCGAGGTGCCTTTACGTGTCGGTCATCAATACTCATAGTTTTGGCTGATTCTG
>NW_025228934.1:645-1546 GCF_018294505.1 Triticum aestivum
GGAGTGATTTCCTCGATTAATGAACCCCGAGGTGCCTTTACGTGTCGGTCATCAATACTCATAGTTTTGGCTGATTCTGGCCCGTTTCATGGACTATCACACATTGTTTTGGGGTCCCGAAGTGATATCCATGGTTGTCAAACACCAAGGTGCGCTTACGTTTCGGTCATCAACACTCATAGTTTTGGCCGATTCTGGCCCGTTTCGTGGACTATTACTCACTGTTTTTGGGTCCCGGAGTGATTTCCACGATTAACGGACCCTGGGGTGCATTTACGTGTCGGTCATCAACACCCATAGTTTTGGCCAATTCTGGCCCGTTTCATGGTCTATTACCCAATGTTTTGGGGTCCTGCAGTGATTTCCACGATTAATGAACCCTGAGGTGCGTTTACGTGTCAGTCATGAACACTCACAGTTTTGACTGATTTTGGCCCGTTTCATGGACTATCACTCATTGTTTTGGGGTCGCGAAGCGATATCCATGGTTGTTGAACCCCAAGGTGCGCTTACGTGTCGGTCATCATCACTCATAGTTTTGGCCAATTCTGGCCGTTTCATGGACTATAACTCACTGTATTATGGTCCCGAAGTGATTTCCATGATTAACGAACACCGAGATGCGTTTACGTCCCAGTCATCAACACTCGCAGCTTTGGCCGATTCTGTCCTGTTTTGTGGACTATTACTCACTGTTTTGGGGTCCCGGAGTGATTTCCATGATTAACGAACCCCGGGGTGCGTTTACGTGTCGGTCATCAGCACTCATAGTTTTGGATGATTCTAGCCGTTTCGTGGACTATAACTCACTGTATTGTGGTCCCGGAGTGATTTCCATGATTAATGAACCCCGGGATGCGTTTACAAGTCAGTCATCAACGCTCGCCGCTTTGGCCGATTC
>NW_025228934.1:1732-2456 GCF_018294505.1 Triticum aestivum
GGTGCCTTTACGTGTCGGTCATCAACACTCATAGTTTTGGCTGATTCTGGCCCGTTTCACGGACTATCACACATTGTTTTGGGGTCCCGAAGTGATATCCATGGTTGTCAAACACCAAGGTGCGCTTACGTGTCGGTCATCAACACTCATAGTTTTGGCCGATTCTGGCGCGTTTCGTGGACTATTACTCACTGTTTTTGGGTCCCGGAGTGATTTCCACGATTAACGGACCCTGGGGTGCATTTACGTGTCGGTCATCAACACCCATAGTTTTGGCCAATTCTGGCCCGTTTCATGGTCTATTACTCAATGTTTTGGGGTACCGGAGTGATTTCCATGATTAATGAACCCTGAGGTGCGTTTATGTGTCAGTCATGAACACTCACAGTTTCGACTGATTTTGGCCCGTTTCATGGACTATCACTCATTGTTTTGGGGTCCCAAAGCGATATCCATGGTTGTTGAACCCCAAGGTGCGCTTACGTGTCGGTCATCATCACTCATAGTTTTGGCCAATTCTGGCCGTTTCAGGGACTATAACTCACTGTATTTGTGGTCGCGAAGTGATTTCCATGATTAACGAACACCGAGATGCGTTTACGTGTCAGTCATCAACACTCGCAGCTTTGGCCGATTCTGTCCTGTTTTGTGGACTATTACTCACTGTTTTGGGGTCCCGGAGTGATTTCCATGATTAACGAACCCCGGGATGCGTTTACGTGTC
>NW_025228934.1:2466-2731 GCF_018294505.1 Triticum aestivum
GGAGTGATTTCCTCGATTAATGAACCCCGAGGTGCCTTTACGTGTCGGTCATCAATACTCATAGTTTTGGCTGATTCTGGCCCGTTTCATGGACTATCACACATTGTTTTGGGGTCCCGAAGTGATATCCATGGTTGTCAAACACCAAGGTGCGCTTACGTTTCGGTCATCAACACTCATAGTTTTGGCCGATTCTGGCCCGTTTCGTGGACTATTACTCACTGTTTTTGGGTCCCGGAGTGATTTCCACGATTAACGGACCCTG
>NW_025228934.1:2743-3242 GCF_018294505.1 Triticum aestivum
GACTATAACTCACTGTATTTTGGCCCCGGAGTGATTTCAATGATTAATGAACCCCGGGATGCGTTTACAAGTCAGTCATCAACACTCGCCGCTTTGGCCGATTCTGGCCCGTTTCATGTACTATTACTCACTGTTTTGGGGTCCCGGAGTGATTTCCACGATTAAGGAACCCCATGGTGCATTTACGTGTCGGTCATCAACACTCATAGTTTTGGCCGATTCTGGCCCGTTTCATGGACTATTACTCACCATTTTGTTGGTCCCGGAGTGATTTCCTCGATTAATGAACCCCGAGGTGCCTTTATGTGTCGATCATCAACACTCATAGTTTTGGCTGATTCTGGCCCGTTTCATGGACTATCACACATTGTTTTGGGGTCCCGAAGTGATATCCATGGTTGTCAAACACCAAGGTGCGCTTACGTGTCGGTCATCATCACTCATAGTTTTGGCCAATTCTGGCCGTTTCATGGACTATAACTCACTGTATTGTGGTCCC
>NW_025228934.1:3252-3924 GCF_018294505.1 Triticum aestivum
GTCGGTCATCAACACTCAAGTTTTGGCCGATTCCGGCCCGTTTCATGGACTATTACTCACTGTTTTTGGGTCCCGGAGTGATTTCCACGATTAACGAACCCTGGGGTGCGTTTACGTGTCGGTCATCAACACCCAAAGTTTTGGCCAATTCTGGCCCATTACGTGGTCTATTACTCAATGTTTTGGGGTCCCGGAGTGATTTCCACGATTAATGAACCCTGAGGTGCATTTACGTGTCAGTCATCAACACTCACAGTTTTGACTGATTTTGGCGCGTTTCATGGACTATCACTTATTGTTTTGGGGTCCTGAAGCGATATCCATGGTTGTCGAACCCCAAGGTGCGCTTACGTGTCGGTTATCATTACTCACAGTTTTGGCCAATTCTGGCCGTTTTGTGGACTATAACTCACTGTATTGTTGTCCCGGAGTGATTTCCATGATTAACGAATACCGGGATGCGTTTACGTGTTAGTCATCAACACTTGCAGCTTTGGTCGATTCTGTCCTGTTTCGTGGACTATTACTCACTGTTTTGGGGTCCCGGAGTGATTTCCACGATTAATGAACCCCGGGGTGCGTTTACGTGTCGGTCATTAGCACTCACTGTTTTGGCCGATTCTGGCCTGTTTCATGGACTATTACTCACCATTTTGGGGTCCCGGAGTGTTT
>NW_025228934.1:4099-5097 GCF_018294505.1 Triticum aestivum
CCGGAGTGATTTCCACGATTAACAAACCCCGAGGTGCTCCACGATTAATGAACCCTGGGGTGCGTTTGCGTGTGGTCATCAACACTCACAGTTTTGGCCGAGTCTGGCCCGTTTCTCCGACAATTTCTCACTGTTTTGCGGTCCCGGAGTGATTTCCCCGATTAACGATCCCCAGGGTGCGTTTACGTGTCGGTCATCAATACTCACAATTATGGCCGATTCTGGCCCGTTTCGTGGACTATCACTCACTGTTTTGGGGTCCCGAAGCGATATCCATGGTCGTCGAACCCCAACGTGCGCTTACGTGTCGGTCATCAACACTCATAGCTTTGGCCAATTCTGGCCCGTTTCGTGGACTATTACTCATTGTTTTTAGGTCCCAGAGTGATTTCCATGATTAACGAACCCCGGGGTGCGTTTACGTGTCGGTCATCAGCACTCATAGTTTTGGCCGATTCTGGCCTGTTTCATGGACTATTACTAACCGTTTTGGGGGTCTCGGAGTGATTTCCTCGATTAATGAACCCCGAGGTGCGTATACGTGTCGATCATCAACACAAATAGTTTTGGCCGATTTTGGCCCGTTGTGTGGACTATCACACATTGTTTTGGGGTCCAAAAGTGATATCCATGGTTGTCGAACACCAAGGTGCGCCTACGTGTCGGTCATCAACACTCATAGTTTTGGCCGATTCTGGCCCGTTTCATGGACTATTACTCACTGTTTTTGGGTCCGGAAGTGAGTTCCACGATTAACGAACCCTGGGGAGCGTTTACGAGTCGGTCATCAGCACTCGTAGCTTTGGCCGGTTCTGGCCCATTTAATGTACTATTACTAGCTGTTTTGGGGTCCCGGAATGATTTCCACGATAAACGAACCCCTGGGTACGTTTACGTGTCGGTCATCAATACTCACAATTTTGGCCGATCCTGGCCCGTTTCGTGGACTATTACTCACCGTTTTGGGGGTCCCGGGGTGATTTCCTCCATTAATGAAC
>NW_025228934.1:6964-8498 GCF_018294505.1 Triticum aestivum
GGTCATCAACACTCATAGTTTTGGCCGATTCTGGCCCGTTTCGTGGACTATTACTCACTGTTTTTGGGTCCCGGAGAGATTTCCACGATTAATGAACCCTGGGGTGCATTTACGTGTCGGTCATCAACACCCAAAGTTTTGGCCAATTCTGGCCCGTTTTGTTGTCTATTACTCAATGTTTTGGGGTCCCGGAGTGATTTCCACGATTAATGAACCCTGAGGTGCGCTTACATGTCGGTCATCAACACTCATAGTTTTGGCCGATTTTGGCGCGTTTCATGGACTATCACTCACTGTTTTGGGGTCCTGAAGCGATATCCATGGTTGTCGAACCCCAAGGTGCGATTACGTGTCGGTCATCATCACTCACAGATTTGGCCAATTCTGGCCGTTTCATGGACTATAACTCACTATATTGTTGTCTCGGAGTGATTTCCATGATTAACGAACACCGGGATGCGTTTACGTGTTAGTCATCAACACTCGCAGCTTTGGTCGATTATGTCCTGTTTCGTGGACTATTACTCACTGTTTTGGGGTCCCGGAGTGATTTCCACGATTAATGAACCTCGGGGTGCGTTTACGTGTTGGTCATTAGCACTCACTGTTTTGGCCGATTCTGGCCTGTTTCATGGACTATTACTCACCATTTTGGGGTCCCGGAGTGTTTTCCACGATTAAGGAACCCCAGGGTGCATTTACGTGTCAGTCATCCGCACTCACAGTTTTGGCCGATTCTGGCCCGTTTAGTGGACTATTAGTCACTGTTTGGGGGTCCCGGAGTGATTTTCATGATTAACGAACCCCGAGGTACTCCACGATTAATGAACCCTGGGGTGCGTTTGCGTGTCGGTCATCAACACTCATAGTTTTGGGGTCCCGGAGTGATTTCCACGATTAATGAACCCTGAGGCGCGTTTGCGTGTCAGTCATCAACACTCACAGTTTCGACTGATTTTGGCGCGTTTCATGGACTATCACTCATTGTTTTGGGGTCCTAAAGCGATATCCATGGTTGTCGAACCCCAAGGTGCGCTTACGTGTCGGTCATCATCACTCACAGTTTTGGCCAATTCTGGCTGTTTCGTGGACTATAACTCACTATATTGTTGTCCCGGAGTGATTTCCATGATTAACGAACACCGGGATGCGTTTACGTGTTAGTCATCAACACTCGCAGCTTTGGTCGATTATGTCCTGTTTCGTGGACTATTACTCACTGTTTTGGGGTCCCGGAGTGATTTCCACGATTAATGAACCTCGGGGTGCGTTTACGTGTCGGTCATTAGCACTCACTGTTTTGGCCGATTCTGGCCTGTTTCATGGACTATTACTCACCATTTTGGGGTCCCGGAGTGTTTTCCACGATTAACGAACCCCAGGGTGCACTTACGTGTCAGTCATCCGCACTCACAGTTTTGGCCGATTCTGGCCCGTTTAGTGGACTATTAGTCACTGTTTGGGGGTCCCAGAGTGATTTCCACGATTAACGAACCCTGAGGTGCTCCACGATTAATGTACCCTGGGGTGCGTT
>NW_025228934.1:9969-11933 GCF_018294505.1 Triticum aestivum
ACTGTTTTGGGGTCCCGAGGTGATTTCCATGATTAATGAACCCCGAGGTGCGTTTACGTGTTGGTCATCAACACTCACATTTTGGGCTGATTTTGGCCCGTTTCGTGGACTATCACTCATTGTTTTGGGGTCCCAAAGCGATATCCATGGTTGTCGAACCCCAAGGTACGCTTACGTGTCGGTCATCATCACTCAAAGGTTTGGCAGATTCTGGCCTGTTTCATGGACTATTACTCACTATTTTGGGGTCCCGATGTGTTCTCCACGATTAACGAACCCCGGGGTGCGTTTACGTGTCGGTCATCAGCACTCATAGTTTTGGCCGATTCTGGCCGTTTCATGGACTATAACTCACTGTATTGTGGTCCCGGAGTGATTTCCATGATTAACGTACCCCGGGATGTGTTTAAAAGTCAGTCATCAACACTCGCCGCTTTGGCAGATTCTGGCCCGTTTCATGTACTATTACTCACTGTTTTGGGGTCCCGGACTGATTTCCACGATTAAGGAACCCTAGGGTGCGTTTACGTGTCGGTCATCAACACTCACAGTTTTGGCCGATTCTGGCCCCCTTCATGGACTATTACTCACCATTTTCGGGGTCCCGAGGTGCCTTTACGTGTCGGTCATCAACACTCATAGTTTTGGCTGATTGTGGCCCATTTCATAGACTATCACACATTGTTTTGGGGTCCCGAAGTGATATCCATGGTTGTCGAACACCAAGGTGCGCTTACGTGTCGGTCATCAACACTCATAGTTTTGGCCGATTCTGGCCCGTTTCGTGGACTATTACTCACTGTTTTTGGTTCCCGGAGTGATTTCCACGATTAACGAACCCCGAGGTGCGTTTACGTGTTAGTCATGAACACTCACAGTTTTGACTGATTTTGGCCCGTTTCATGGACGATCACTCATTATTTTGGGGTCCCGAAGCGATATCCATGGTTGTTGAACCCCAAGGTGCGCTTACGTGTCGGTCATCATCACTCACAGTTTTGGCAGATTCTGGCCTGTTTCATGGACTATTACTCACTATTTTGGGGTCCCGATGTGTTTTCCACGATTAACGAACCCCGGGGTGCATTTACGTGTCGGTCATCAGCACTCACTGTTTTGGCCGATTCTCGCCGTTTCATGGACTATAACACACTGTATTGTGGTCCCGGAGTGATTTCCATGATTAACGAACCCCGTGATGTGTTTACAAGTCAGTCATCAACACTCGCCGCTTTGGCAGATTCTGGCCCGTTTCATGTACTATTACTCACTGTTTTGGGGTCCCGGAGTGATTTCCACGATTGAGGAACCCCAGGGTGCGATTACGTGTCGGTCATCAACATTCACAGTTTTGGCCGATTCTGGCCCGTTTCGTGGACTATTACTAACCATTTTGGGGGTCCCAAGGTGCCTTTACGTCTCGGTCATCAACACTCATAGTTTTGGCTGATTCTGGCCCGTTTCATGGACTATCGCACATTGGTTTGGGGTCCCGAAGTGATATCCATGGTTGTCGAACACCAAGGTGCGCTTACATGTCGGTCATCAACACTCATAGTTTTGGCCGATTCTGGCCCATTTCATGTACTATAACTCACTATTTTGGGGTCCCGAAGTGATATCCATGGTTGTCGAACCCCAAGGTGCGCTTACGTGTCGGTCATCATCACTCACAGTTTTGGCCAATTCTGGCCGTTTCGTGGACTATAACTCACTTTTTTTGGGTCCCGGAGTGATTTCCACGATTAACAAACCGTGGGGTGTGTTTACGTGTCGGTCATCAACACCCAAAGTTTTGGCCAATTCTGGCCCGTTTCGTGGTCTATTACTCAATATTTTGGGGTCCCGGAGTGATTTCCACGATTAATGAACCCTGAGGTGCGTTTACGTGTCAGTCATCAACACTCACAGTTTCGACTGATTTTGGCGCGTTTCATGGACTATCACTCATTGTTTTGGGGTCC
>NW_025228934.1:13508-14717 GCF_018294505.1 Triticum aestivum
TATTACTCACTGTATTGTAGTCCTGGAGTGATTTCCATGATTAACGAACCTCAGGATACGTTTACAAGTCATTCATCAACACTCACAGTTTTGGCCGATTCTGGCCGTTTCGTGGACTATTACTCACTGTTTTGGGGTCCCAGAGTGATTTCCACGATTAGGGAACCCCAGGGTGAGTTTACGTGTCGGTCATCAACACTCATAGTTTTGGCCGATTCTGGCCCGTTTCGTGGACTATTACTCACCATTTTGGTGGTCCCGGAGTGATTTTCTCGATTAATGAACCCCGAGGTGCCTCTACGTGTCGGTCATCAACACTCATAGTTTTGGCCGATTCTGGCCCGTTTTGTGGACTATCACACATTGTTTTGGTGTCCCGAAGTTATATCTATGGTTTCGAACACCAAGGTGCGCTTACGTGTCGGTCATCAACACTCATAGTTTTGGCCAATTCTGGCCCGTTTCGTGGACTATTACTCACAGTTTTTGGGTCCCGGAGTGATTTCCACGATTAATGAACCCTTGGGTGCGTTTACATGTCAGTCATCAACACCGACAGTTTTGGCCAATTCTGGCCCGTTTCATGGTCTATTACTCAATGCTTTGGGGTCCCGGAGTGATTTCCACTATTAATGAACCCTGAGGTGCGTTTACGTGTCAGTCATCAAGACTCACAGTTTTGACTCATTTTGGCCCATTTCATGGACTATCACTCATTGTTTTGGGGTCCCGAAGCGATATCCATGGTTGTCGAACCCCAAGGTGCGCTCATGTGTCGGTCATCATCACTCACAGTTTTGGCCAATTCTGGCCGTTTCGTGGACTATAACTCACTGTATTGTGGTCCCGGAATGATTTCCATGTTTAACGAACACCGGGATGTGTTTACGTGTCAGTCATCAACACTCGCAGCATTGGCCGATTCTGTCCTGTTTCGTGGACTATTACTCACTGTTTTGGGGTCCCAGAGTGATTTCCATGATTAATGAACCCCAGGGTGCATTTACGTGTCGGTCATCAGCACTCATAGTTTTGGCCGATTCTGGCTTGTTTCATGGACTATTACTCACTATTTTGGGGTCCCGGAGTGTTTTCCACGATTAACAAACCCCGGGGTGCGTTTACGTGTCGGTCATCAACACTCCCAGTTTTGGCCAATTCTGGCCCGTTTCGTGGACTATTAGTCACTGTTTGGGGGTCCCGGAGTGA
>NW_025228934.1:15345-17880 GCF_018294505.1 Triticum aestivum
ACTCATAGTTTTGTCGATTCTGGCCCGTTTCGTGGACTATCACTCACTGTTTTGGGGTCCCAAAGTGATATCCATGGTCGTCGAACCCCAAGATGCGCTTACGTGTCGGTCATCAACACTCATAGCTTTGGCCGATTCTGGCCCGTTTCATTGACTATTACTCACTGTTTTTAGGTCCCGGAGTGATTTGCATGATTAACGAACCCGGGGTGCGTTTACCTGTCGGTCATCAGCACTCACAGTTTTGGCCAATTCTGGCCTATGTCATGGACTATTACTCATTCTTTTGGGTCCCGGTGTGTTTTCCACGATTAACGAACCCCGGGGTGCGTTTACGTGTCGGTCATCAGCACTCACAGTTTTGGCCGATACTGGCCGTTTCATCGACTATAACTCACTATATTGTGGTCCCGGAGTGATTTCCATGATTAACGAACCCTGGGATGCGTTGACAAGTCAGTCATCAACACTCATAGTTTTGGCCGATTCATGTACTATTACTCACTTTTTTGGGGTCCCGGAGTGATTTCCACGATTAAGGAACCCCAGGGTGCGTTTATGTGTCGGTCATCAACACTCACAGTTTTGGCTGATTCTGGCCCGTTTCTTGGACTATTACTCACCATTTTGGGGGGCCCGGAGTGATTTCTTCAATTAATGAACCCCGAGGTGCCTTTACGTGTCGGTCATCAACACTCATAGTTTTGGCTGATTCTGGCCCGTTTCATGGACTATCACACATTGTTTTGGGGTCCCGAAGTGATATCCATGGTTGTCGAACACGAAGGAGCGCTTACGTGTCGGTCATCAACACTCATAGTTCTGGCCGATTCTGGCCTGTTTCGTGGACTATTACTCACTGTTTTTTGTTCCCGGAGTGATTTCCACGATTAACGAACCCTGGGGTGGGTTTACGTGTCGGTCATCAACACCCAAAGTTTTGGCCAATTCTGGCCCGTTTCGTGGTCTATTACTTAATGTTTTGGGGTCCCGGAGTGATTTCCATGATTAATGAACCCTGAGGTGCGTTTACCTGTCAGTCATCAACACTCACAGTTTTGACTGATTTTGGCCCGTTTCATGGACTATCACTCATTGTTTTTGGTCCCGAAGCGATATCCATGGTTGTCGAACCCCAAGGTGCGCTTACGTGTCGATCATCATCAGTTACAGTTTTGGCCGATTCTGGCCGTTTCGTGGACTATAACTCACTGTATTGTGGTCCCGGAGTGATTTCCATGATTAACGAACACCGGGATGTGTTTACGTGTCACTCATCAACCCTCGCAGCTTTGGCCGATTATGTCCTGTTTGGTGAACTATTACTCACTGTTTTGGGGTCCTGGAGTGATTTCCACGCTAAACGAACCCCGTGGTGCGTTTACGTGTCGGTCATCAGCACTCACAGTTTTGGCCAATTCTGGCCTGTTTCATGGACTATTACTCACTATTTTGGGGTCCAGGAGTGTTTTCCACGATTAACGAACCCCGTGGTGCGTTTACGTGTCGGTCATCAGCACTCACAGTTTTGGCCGATTCTGGCCCGTTTCGTGGACTATTAGTCACTGTTTGGGGGTCCCTGAGTGATTTCAATGATTAACGAACCCCGAGGTGCTCCACGATTAACGAACCCCGGGGTGCATTTACATGTCGGTCATCAACACTCACAGTTTTGGCCGAGTCTGGCCCGTTTCTCTGACTATTACTCACGGTTTTGGGTTCCCGGAATGATTTCCACGATTAACGATCCCAGGGTGCGTTTACGTGTTGGTCATCAATACTCATAGTTTTGGCTGATTCTGGCCCATTTCGTGGACTCTTACTCACTGTTTTGGGGGTCCCAGAGTGATTTCCTCGATTAATGAACCCCGAGGTGCGTTTACATGTCGGTCATCAACACTCATAGTTTTGGCCGATTCTAGCCCGTTTCGTGGACTATCACTCACTGTTTTGGGGTCCCGAAGCGATATCCATGGTCGTCGAACGCCAAGGTGCACTTACGTGTCGGTCGTCAACACTCATAGCTTTGGCCGATTCTGGCCCGTTTCATGGACTATTACTTAGTGTTTTTAGGTCCCAGAGTGATTTCCACGATTAACGAACCCCGGGGTGCGGTTACGTGTCGGTCATCAGCACTCACAGTTTTTGCCAATTCTGGCCTGTTTCATGGACTATAACTCACTATATTGTGGTCCCGGAGTGATTTCCATGATTAACGAACCCCGGGATGCGTTTACAAGTCAGTCATCAACACTCGACGCTTTGGCCGATTCTAGCCTGTTTCATGTACTATTACTCACTGTTTTGGGGTCCCGGAGTGATTTCCACGATTAAGGAACCCCAAGGTGCGTTTACGTGTCGGTCATCAACACTCACAGTTTTGGCCGATTCTGGCCCGTTTCTTGGACTATTACTCACCATTTTGAGGGCCCCGGAGTGATTTCTTCGATTAATGAACCCCGAGGTGCCTTTACGTGTCGGTCATCAACACTCATAGTTTTGGCTGATTCTGGCCCGTTTCATGGACTATCACAC
>NW_025228934.1:18325-19913 GCF_018294505.1 Triticum aestivum
GGAGTGATTTCCACGATTAATGAACCCTGAGGTGCGTTTACGTGTCAGTCATCAACACTCACAGTCTTGACTGATTTTGGCCCGTTTCATGGACTATCACTCATTGTTTTTGGTCCCGAAGCGATATCCATGGTTGTCGAACCCCAAGGTGCGCTTACGTGTCGGTCATCATCAGTTACAGTTTTGGCCGATTCTGGCCGTTTCGTGGACTATAACTCACTGTATTGTGGTCCCGGAGTGATTTCCATGATTAATGAACACCGGGATGCGTTTACGTGTCAGTCATCAACACTCGCAGCTTTGGCCGATTATGTCCTGTTTGGTGAACTATTACTCACTGTTTTGGGGTCCTGGAGTGATTTCCACGCTAAACGAACCCCGTGGTGCGTTTACGTGTCGGTCATCAGCACTCACAGTTTTGGCCAATTCTGGCCTGTTTCATGGACTATTACTCACTATTTTGGGGTCCAGGAGTGTTTTCCACGATTAACGAACCCCGTGGTGCGTTTACGTGTCGGTCATCAGCACTCACAGTTTTGGCCGATTCTGGCCCGTTTCGTGGACTATTAGTCACTGTTTGGGGGTCCCTGAGTGATTTCAACGATTAACGAACCCCGAGGTGCTCCACGATTAACGAACCCCGGGGTGCGTTTACATGTCGGTCATCAACACTCACAGTTTTGGCCGAGTCTGGCCCGTTTCTCTGACTATTACTCACGGTTTTGGGGTCCTGGAATGATTTCCACGATTAACGATCCCAGGGTGCGTTTACGTGTTGGTCATCAATACTCATAGTTTTGGCTGATTCTGGCCCGTTTCGTGGACTCTTACTCATTGTTTTGGGGGTCCCAGAGTGATTTCCTCGATTAATGAACCCCGAGGTGCGTTTACATGTCGGTCATCAACACTCATAGTTTGGGCTGATTCTAGCCCGTTTCGTGGACTATCACTCACTGTTTTGGGGTCCCGAAGCGATATCCATGGTCGTCGAACGCCAAGGTGCACTTACGTGTCGGTCGTCAACACTCATAGCTTTGGCCGATTCTGGCCCGTTTCATGGACTATTACTTAGTGTTTTTAGGTCCCAGAGTGATTTCCACGATTAACGAACCCCGGGGTGCGGTTACGTGTCGGTCATCAGCACTCATAGATTTTGCCAATTCTGGCCTGTTTCATGGACTATAACTCACTATATTGTGGTCCCGGAGTGATTTCCAGGATTAATGAACCCCGGGATGCGTTTACAAGTCAGTCATCAACACTCGACGCTTTGGCCGATTCTAGCCCGTTTCATGTACTATTACTCACTGTTTTGGGGTCCCGGAGTGATTTCCACGATTAAGGAACCCCAAGGTGCGTTTACGTGTCGGTCATCAACACTCACAGTTTTGGCCGATTCTGGCCCGTTTCTTGGACTATTACTCACCATTTTGGGGGCCCCGGAGTGATTTCTTCGATTAATGAACCCCGAGGTGCCTTTACGTGTCGGTCATCAACACTCATAGTTTTGGCTGATTCTGGCCCGTTTCATGGACTATCACACATTGTTTTGGGGTCCCGAAGTGATATCCATGGTTGTCGAACACCA
>NW_025228934.1:21179-22710 GCF_018294505.1 Triticum aestivum
GGGTGCGTTTACATGTCGGTCATCAACACTCACAGTTTTGGCCGAGTCTGGCCCGTTTCTCTGACTATTACTCACGGTTTTGGGGTCCTGGAATGATTTCCACGATTAACGATCCCAGGGTGCGTTTACGTGTTGGTCATCAATACTCATAGTTTTGGCTGATTCTGGCCCGTTTCGTGGACTCTTACTCACTGTTTTGGGAGTCCCAGAGTGATTTCCTCGATTAATGAACCCCGAGGTGCGTTTACATGTCGGTCATCAACACTCATAGTTTTGGCTGATTCTAGCCCGTTTCGTGGACTATCACTCACTGTTTTGGGGTCCCGAAGCGATATCCATGGTCGTTGAACGCCAAGGTGCACTTACATGTCGGTCGTCAACACTCATAGCTTTGGCCGATTCTGGCCCGTTTCATGGACTATTACTTAGTGTTTTTAGGTCCCAGAGTGATTTCCACGATTAACGAACCCCGGGGTGCGGTTACGTGTCGGTCATCAGCACTCACAGATTTTGCCAATTCTGGCCTGTTTCATGGACTATAACTCACTATATTGTGGTCCCGGAGTGATTTCCAGGATTATTGAACCCCGGGATGCGTTTACAAGTCAGTCATCAACACTCGACGCTTTGGCCGATTCTAGCCCGTTTCATGTACTATTACTCACTGTTTTGGGGTCCAGGAGTGATTTCCACGATTAAGGAACCCCAAGGTGCGTTTACGTGTCGGTCATCAACACTCACAGTTTTGGCCGACTCTGGCCCGTTTCTTGGACTATTACTCACCATTTTGGGGGCCCCGGAGTGATTTCTTCGATTAATGAACCCCGAGGTGCCTTTACGTGTCGGTCATCAACACTCATAGTTTTGGCTGATTCTGGCCCGTTTCATGGACTATCACACATTGTTTTGGGGTCCCGAAGTGATATCCATGGTTGTCGAACACCAAGGTATGCTTACGTGTCGGTCATCAACACTCATAGTTTTGGTCGATTCTGGCCTGTTTCGTGGACTATTACTCACTGTTTTTGGGTCCCAGAGTGATTTCCCCGATTAACGAACCCTGGGGTGCATTTACGTGTCGGTTATCAACACCCACAGTTTTGGCCAATTCTGGCCCGTTTCGTGGTCTATTACTCAATGTTTTGGGGTCCCGGAGTGATTTCCACGATTAATGAACCCTGAGGTGCGTTTACGTGTCAGTCATCAACACTCACAGTTTTGACTGATTTTGGCCCGTTTCATGGACTATCACTCATTGTTTTTGGTCCCGAAGCGATATCCATGGTTGTCGAACCCCAAGGTGCACTTACGTGTCGGTTATCATCAGTTACAGTTTTGGCCGATTCTGGCCGTTTCGTGGACTATAACTCACTGTATTGTGGTCCCGGAGTGATTTCCATGATTAACGAACACCGGGATGCGTTTACGTGTCAGTCATCAACACTCGCAGCTTTGGCCGATTATGTCCTGTTTGGTGAACTATTACTCACTGTTTTGGGGTCCTGGAGTGATTTCCACGCTAAACGAACCC
>NW_025228934.1:26150-27085 GCF_018294505.1 Triticum aestivum
TTTCTTCGATTAATGAACCCCGAGGTGCCTTTACGTGTTGGTCATCAACACTCATAGTTTTGGTTGATTCTGGACCGCTTCATGGACTATCACACATTGTTTTGGGGTCCCGAAGTGATATCCATGGTTGTCGAATACCAAGGTACGCTTACGTGTCGGTCATCAACACTCATAGTTTTGGCCGATTCTGGCCCGTTTCGTGGACTATTACTCACAGTTTTTGGGTCCTGAAGTGATTTCCACGATTAACGAACCCTGGGGTGCATTTACGTGTCGGTCATCAACACCCACAGTTTTGGCCAATTCTGGCCCGTTTCGTGGTCTATTACTCAATGTTTTGGAGTCCCTAAGTGATTTCCACGATTAATGAACCCTGGGGTGCGTTTACGTGTCAGTCATCAACACTCACAGTTTTGACTGATTTTGGCCCGTTTAATGGACTATCACTCATTGTTTTTGGTCCCGAAGCGATATCCATGGTTGCCGAACCCCAAGGTGCGCTTACGTGTCGGTCATCATCAGTCACAGTTTTGGCCGATTCTGGCCGTTTCGTGGACTATAACTCACTATATTGTGGTCCCGCAGTGATTTCCAAGATTAACGAACACCGGGATGCGGTTACGTGTCAGTCATCAACACTCGCAGCTTTGGCCGATTATGTCCTGTTTCGTGGACTATTACTCACTGTTTTGGGGTCCCGGAGTGATTTCCACGATTAACGAACCATGTGGTGCGTTTACGTGTCGGTCATCAGCACACACAGTTCTGGCCAATTCTGGCCTGTTTCATGGACTATTACTCACTATTTTGGGGTCCAGGAGTGTTTTCCACGATTAACGAACCCCGTGGTGCGTTTACGTGTCGGTCATCAGCACTCATAGTTTTGGCCGATTCTGGCCCGTTTCGTGGACTATTAGTCACTGTTTGGGGGTCCC
>NW_025228934.1:29645-31023 GCF_018294505.1 Triticum aestivum
CTGATTCTGGCCCGCTTCATGGACTATCACACATTGTTTTGGGGTCCCGAAGTGATATCCATGGTTGTCGAATACCAAGGTACGCTTACGTGTCGGTCATCAACACTCATAGTTTTGGCCGATTCTGGCCCATTTCGTGGACTATTACTCACAGTTTTTGGGTCCTAAAGTGATTATCACGATTAACGAACCCTGGGGTGCATATACGTGTCGGTCATCAACACCCACAGTTTTGGCCAATTCTGGCCCGTTTCGTGGTCTATTACTCAATGTTTTGGAGTCCCTGATTGATTTCCATGACTAATGAACCCTGAGGTGCGTTTACGTGTCAGTCATCAACACTCACAGTTTTGACTGATTTTGGCCCGTTTAATGGACTATCACTCATTGTTTTTGGTCCCGAAGCAATATCCATGGTTGTCGAACCCCAAGGTGCGCTTACATGTCGGTCATCATCAGTCACAGTTTTGGCCGATTCTGGCCGTTTCGTGGACTATAACTCACTATATTGTGGTCCCGGAGTGATTTCCATGATTAACGAACACCGGGATGCGTTTACGTGTCAGTCATCAACACTCGCAGCTTTGGCCGATTCTGTCATGTTTCGTGGACTATTACTCAATGTTTTGGGGTCCCGGATTGATTTCCACGATTAACGAACCCCGGGGTGCGTTTACGTGTCGGTCATGAGCACTCACAGTTTTGGCCGATTCTGGCCCGTGACTATTACTCACCATTTTGGGGGCCCTGGAGTGATTTCTTCGATTAATGAACCCCGAGGTGCCTTTACGTGTTGGTCATCAACACTCATAGTTTTGGCTGATTCTGGACCGCTTCATGGACTATCACACATTGTTTTGGGGTCCCGAAGTGATATCCATGGTTGTCGAATACCAAGGTACGCTTACGTGTCGGTCATCAACACTCATAGTTTTGGCCGATTCTGGCCTGTTTCGTGGACTATTACTCACAGTTTTTGGGTCCTGAAGTGATTTCCACGATTAACGAACCCTGGGGTGCATTTACGTGTCGGTCATCAACACCCACAGTTTTGGCCAATTCTGGCCCGTTTCGTGGTCTATTACTCAATGTTTTGGAGTCCCTAAGTGATTTCCACGATTAATGAACCCTGGGGTGCGTTTACGTGTCAGTCATCAACACTCACAGTTTTAACTGATTTTGGCCCGTTTAATGGACTATCACTCATTGTTTTTGGTCCCGAAGCGATATCCATGGTTGCCGAACCCCAAGGTGCGCTTACGTGTCGGTCATCATCAGTCACAGTTTTGGCCGATTCTGGCCGTTTCGTGGACTATAACTCACTATATTGTGGTCCTGCAGTGATTTCCAAGATTAACGAACACCGGGATGCGGTTAC
>NW_025228934.1:31033-32351 GCF_018294505.1 Triticum aestivum
GTCATCATCAGTCACAGTTTTGGCCGATTCTGGCCGTTTCGTGGACTATAACTCACTATATTGTGGTCCCGGAGTGATTTCCATGATTAACGAACACCGGGATGCGTTTACGTGTCAGTCATCAACACTCGCAGCTTTGGCCGATTCTGTCATGTTTCGTGGACTATTACTCAATGTTTTGGGGTCCCGGATTGATTTCCACGATTAACGAACCCCGGGGTGCGTTTACGTGTCGGTCATGAGCACTCACAGTTTTGGCCGATTCTGGCCCGTGACTATTACTCACCATTTTGGGGGCCCTGGAGTGATTTCTTCGATTAATGAACCCCGAGGTGCCTTTACGTGTTGGTCATCAACACTCATAGTTTTGGCTGATTCTGGACCGCTTCATGGACTATCACACATTGTTTTGGGGTCCCGAAGTGATATCCATGGTTGTCGAATACCAAGGTACGCTTACGTGTCGGTCATCAACACTCATAGTTTTGGCCGATTCTGGCCCGTTTCGTGGACTATTACTCACAGTTTTTGGGTCCTAAAGTGATTTCCACGATTAACGAACCCTGGGGTGCATTTACGTGTCGGTCATCAACACCCACAGTTTTGGCCAATTGTGGCCCGTTTCGTGGTCTATTACTCAATGTTTTGGAGTCCCTAAGTGATTTCCACGATTAATGAACCCTGGGGTGCATTTACGTGTCAGTCATCAACACTCACAGTTTTAACTGATTTTGGCCCGTTTAATGGACTATCACTCATTCTTTTTGGTCCCGAAGCGATATCCATGGTTGCCGAACCCCAAGGTGCGCTTACGTGTCGGTCATCATCAGTCACAGTTTTGGCCGATTCTGGCCGTTTCGTGGACTATAACTCACTATATTGTGGTCCTGCAGTGATTTCCAAGATTAACGAACACCGGGATGCGGTTACGTGTCAGTCATCAACACTCGCAGCTTTGGCCGATTCTGTCATGTTTCGTGGACTATTACTCACTGTTTTGGGGTCCCGGAGTGATTTCCATGATTAACGAACCCCGGGGTGCGTTTACGTGTCGGTCATGAGCACTCACAGTTTTGGCCGATTCTGGCCCGTGACTATTACTCACCATTTTGGGGGCCCTGGAGTGCTTTCTTCGATTAATGAACCCCGAGGTGCCTTTACGTGTTGGTCATCAACACTCATAGTTTTGGTTGATTCTGGACCGCTTCATGGACTATCACACATTGTTTTGGGGTCCCGAAGTGATATCCATGGTTGTCGAATACCAAGGTACGCTTACGTGTCGGTCATCAACACTCATAGTTTTGGCCGATTCTGG
>NW_025228935.1:0-23381 GCF_018294505.1 Triticum aestivum
CGTGGTACAAATTTTGTCCCATTTGGGGCAGGTTTGGGTAAATGCTTCTCACAAACCGGAGCTTCTCACAACAAGCACGATGGTTTTCGTTAGGGAACGTCCCACCTTTGGGACGAAACGATATCCATTGCCTCTTATTGCTTTGAAGTTTTTTTCTTGTGTCAACAAAGAACAACAGGAGTGTTGTGTGAGTTTTTGTGATTTTTCGGGGTTCGGTTGGACATTTTTATGCATTAACTGAGTTTTCAATGCATTTATGTGAATAATTCAAATTTGAACTACATGCGCATGCTCCACTGCATATAAATTGGTTGAAAAATCAAATCTGTGTCCTTGGGCGCATGCTTATGTCCCATGCAAGAAATGGGAATGAATTTCAAACACCATGGCACCGTTCATTGCCGGCATAACATTGAGATGCCTGGTTTTTAAATTCTAGTAAATCCAAAACTCGTATGAAATTCATGAAACTTGGCATGCTATCATGGAGCGGCATCAACATGCCGTGGTACAAATTTTGTCCCATTTGGGGCAGGTTTCGGTATATGCTTCTCACAAACCGGAGCTTCTCACAACAAGCACGATGGTTTTCGTTAGGGAACGTCCCACCTTCAGGGATGAAACGATATCCATTGCCTCTTATTGCTTTGATGTTTTTTTCTCGTGTCAACATAGAACAACAGGAGTGTTGTGTGAGTTTTTGTGATTTTTCGGGGTTCGGTTGGACATTTTTATGCATTAACTGAGTTTTCAATACATTTACTTGAATAATTCAAATTTGAACTACATGCGCCTGCTCCACTGCATATAAATTGGTTGAAAAATCAAATCTGTGTCCTTGGGTCCATGCTTATGTCCCATGCAAGAAATGGGAATGAATTTCAAACACCATG
This sequence comes from Triticum aestivum, assembly GCF_018294505.1. NCBI lineage: Eukaryota > Viridiplantae > Streptophyta > Magnoliopsida > Poales > Poaceae > Triticum > Triticum aestivum. The sequence goes on from NW_025228935.1 coordinate 894, forward strand.
GCAGCGTTGATTGCCGGCATAACACTGCGATGCCTGGTTTTTAAATTCTAGTAAATCCAAAACCCGTATGAAATTCATGAAACTTGGCATGCTATCATGGAGCGGCATCAACATGCCGTGGTACAAATTTTGTCCCATTAGGGGCAGGTTTGGGCATCATGCTTCTCACAAACCGGAGCTTTTCACAACAAGCATGATGGTTTTCGGTAGGGAACGTCCCACCTTCAGGGACGAAACGATATCCATTGCCTCTTATTGCTTTCAAGTTTTTTTCTCGTGTCAACATAGAACAACAGGAGTGCTGTGTGAATTTTTGTGATTTTTCGGGGTTCGTTTGGACATTTTTAAGCATTAACTGAGTTTTCAATGCATTTATGTGCATAGTTCAAATTTGAACTACATGTGCATGCTCCAGTGCATATAAATTGGTTGAAAAATCAAATCTGTGTCCTTGGGTGCATGCTTAGGCCCATGCAAGAAATGGGAATGAATTTCAAACACCATGGCACCGATGATTGCCGGCAAAACATTAAGATGCCTGGTTTTTTAATTCTAGTAAATCCAAAACTATTCTGAAATTCATGAAACTTGGCATGCTATCATGGAGCGGCATGAACATGCCGTGGTACAAATTTTGTCCCATTTGGTGCAGGTTTGGGTATATGCTTCTCACAAACCGGAGCTTCTCACAACAAGCATGATGGTTTTCGGTAAGGAACGTCCCACCTTTGGGGACGAAACAATATCCATTGCCTCTTATTGCTTTGGAGTTTTTTTCTCGTGTCAACATAGAACAACAGGAGTGTTGTGTGAATTTTTGTGATTTTTCGGGGTTCGTTTGGACCTTTTTATGCATTAAGTGAGTTTTCAATGCATTTATGTGCATAATCCAAATTTGAACTACATGCGCATGCTCCAGTGCATATAATTGGTCGAAAAATCAATTCTTTGTCCTTGGGTGCATGCTTAGGCCCATGCAAGAAATGGGAATGAATTTCAAACACCATGGCAACGTTGATTGCCGGCAAAACATTGAGATGCCTGGTTTTTAAATTCTAGTCAATCCAAAACTCTTCTGAAATTCATGAAACTTTTCATGTTATCATGGAGCGGCATCAACATGCCGTGGTACAAATTTTGTCGCATTTGGGGCAGGTTTGGGTATATGCTTCTCACAACCCGGAGCTTCTCATAAAAAGCATGATGGTTTTCGGTAGGGAACGTCCCACCTTTAGGGACGAAATGATATCCATTGCCTCTTATTGCTTTGAAGTTTTTTTCTCATGTCAACATAGAACAACAGGAGTGTTGTGTGAATTTTTGTAATTTTTTGGGGTTTGTTTGGACATTTTTATGCATTCAGTGAGTTTTCAATGCATATATGTGCATAATTCAAATTTGAACTACATGCGCATGCTCGAGTGCATATAAATTGCTTGAAAAATCAAATCTGTGTCCTTGGGTGCATGCTTAGGTCCCATGCAAGAAATGGGAATGAATTTCAAACACCATGGCACCGTGGATTGCCGGCAAAACATTGAGATGCCTGGTTTTTAAATTCTAGTAAATCCAGAACTCGTATGAAATTCATGAAACTTTTCATGCTATCATGGAGCGGCATCAACATGCCGTGGTACAAATTTTGTCCCATTTGGGGCAGGTTTGGGTATACGCTTCTCACAAACCGGAGCTTCTCACAACAAGCATGATGGTTTTCGGTAGGGAACGTCCCACCTTCAGGAACAAAACGATATCCATTGCATCTTATTGCTTTCAAGTTTTTTTCTCGTATCAACATAGAACAACAGGAGTGTTGTGTGAATTTTTGTGATTTTTCGGGGTTCGTTTGGACATTTTTATGCATCAACTGAGTTTTCAATGCATTTATGATTTTATGTGCATAATTCAAATTTGAACTACATGCACATGCTCCAGTGCATATAAATTGGTTGAAAAATCAAATATGTGTCCTTGGGTGCATGCTTAGGTCCCATGAGAGAAATAGGAATGAATTTCAAACACCATTGCACCGTTGATTGCTGGCAAAACATTGAGATGCCTGGTTTTAAATTCTAGTAAATCAAAAACTCGTCTGAAATTAATGAAACTTGGCATGCTTTCATGGAGCGGCATCAACATGCCGTGGTACAAATTTTGTCCCATTTGGGGCAGGTTTGGGTATATGCTTCTTACAAACCGGAGCTTCTCACAACGAGCATGATGGTTTTCGGTATGGAACGTCCCACCTTCACGGACGAAATGATATCCATTGCTTCTTATTGCTTTCAAGTTTTTTTCTCGTGTCAACATAGAACAACAGGAGTGTTGTGTGAACTTTTGTGATTTTTCGGGGTTCGTTTGGACATTTTTATGCATCAACTGAGTTTTCAATGCATTTATGATTTTATGTGCATAATTCAAATTGGAACTACATGCCCATGCTCCAGTGCATATAAATTGGTTGAAAAATCAAATCTGTGTCCTTGGGTGCATGCTTATGTTCCATGCAAGAAATGGGAATGAATTTCAAACACCAAGGCACCGTTGATTGCCGGCATAACATTGAGATGCTTGGTTTTCAAATAAGTAAATCCAAAACTCGTCTAAAATTCATGAAACTTGGCATGCTATCATGGAGCGGCATCAACATGCCGTGGTACAAATTTTGTCCCATTTGGGGCAGGTTTGGGCATCATGCTTCTCACAAACCGGAGCTTCTCACAACAAGCATGATGGTTTTCGGTAGGGAACGTCCCACCTTCAGGGACGAAACGACTTCCATTGCCTCTTATTGCTTTCAAGTTTTTTTCTCGTGTGAACATAGAACAACAGGAGTGCTGTGTGAATTTTTGTGATTTTTCGGGGTTCGTTTGGACATTTTTATGCATTAACTGAGTTTTCAATGCTTTTACGTGCATAGTTCAAATTTGAACTTCATGCCCATGCTCCAGTGCATATAAATTGGTTGAAAAATCAAATCTGTGTCCTTGGGTGCATGCTTAGGCCCATGCAAGAAATGGGAATGAATTTCAAACACCATGGCACCGATGATTGCCGGCAAAACATTGAGATGCCTGGTTTTTAAATTCTAATAAATCCAAAACTATTGTAAAATTCATGAAACTTGGCATGCTATCATGGAGCGGCATCAACATGCCGTGGTACAAATTTTGTCCCATTTGGGGCAGGTTTGGGTATATGCTTCTCACAAACCGGAGCTTCTCACAAAAAGCATGATGGTTTTTGGTAGGGAACGTCCCACCTTTGGGACGAAACGATATCAATTGCCTCTTATTGATTTGAAGTTTTTTTCTCGTGTCAACATGGAACAACAGGAGTGTTGTTTGAATTTTTGTGATTTTTCGGGGTTTGTTTGGACATTTTTATGCATTAAGTGAGTTTTCAATGCATTTATGAAACTTGGCATGCTATCATGGAGCGGCATCAACATGCCGTGGTAAATTTTTTGTCCCATTTGGCGCAGGCTTGGGTATATGCTTCTAAAAAACCGGAGCTTCTCACAACAAGCAAGATGGATTTCGGTAGGGAACATCCCACCTTCAGGGACGAAACGATATGCATTGCCTCTTATTGCTTTCAACTTTTTTTCTCGTGTCAACATAGAACAAGATGAGTGTTGTGTGAATTTTTGTGATTTTTCGGGGTTCGGTTGGACATTTTTATGCATTAACTGAGTTTTCAATGCATTTATGACTTTATGTGTATAATTCAAATTTGAACTACATCCGCATGCTCCAGTGCATATAAATTGGTTGAGAAATCAAATCTGTGTCCTTGGGTGCAAGCTTAGGTCTGATGCAAGAAATAGGAATGAATTTCAAACACCATGGCACCGATGATTGCCCGCAAAACATTGAGATGCTTGGTTTTTAAATTCTAGTAAATCCAAAACTCGTCTAAAATTCATGAAACTTGGCATGCTATCATGGAGCGGCATCAACATGCCGTGGTACAAATTTTGTCCCATTTGGGGCAGGTTTGGGTATATGCTTCTCACAAACCGGAGCTTCTCACAACAAGCACGATGGTTTTCGTTAGGGAACGTCCCACCTTTGGGGACGAAACGATATTCATTGCCTCTTATTGCTTTCAAGTTTTTTTTCTCGTGTCAACATAGAACAACAGGAGTGTTGTGTGAATTTTTGTGATTTTTCGGGGTTCGTTTGGACATTTTTATGCATTAGCTGAGTTTTCAATGCATTTATGTGAATAATTCAAACTGGAACTACATGCGCATGCTCCAGTGCATATAAATTGGTTGAAAAATCAAATCTATGTCCTTGGGTGCATGCTTATGTCCCATGCAAGAAATGAGAATGAATTTCAAACACCATGGCACCGTTGATTGCCGGCATAACATTGAGATGGCTGGTTTTTAAATTCTAGTAAATCCAAAACTCGTCTGAAATTCATGAAACTTGGCATGCTATCATGGAGCGGCATCAACATGCCGTGGTACAAATTTTGTCCCATTTGGGGCAGGTTTGGGCATCATGCTTCTCACAAACCGTAGCTTCTCACAACAAGCATGATGGTTTTCGGTAGGGAACGTCCCACCTTCAGGGACGAAACGATATCCATTGCCTCTTATTGGTTTCAAGTTTTTTTCTCGTGTCAACATAGAACAACAGGAGTGCTGTGTGAATTTTTGTGATTTTTCGGGGTTCGTTTGGACATTTTTAAGCATTAAATGAGTTTTCAATGCATTGATGTGCATAGTTCAAATTTGAACTACATGCCCATGCTCCACTGCATATAAATTGGTTGAAAAATCAAATCTGTGTCCTTGGGTGCATGCTTAGGCCCATGCAAGAAATGGGAATGAATTTCAAACACCATGGCACCGATGATTGCCGACAAAACATTAAGATGCCTCGTTTTTAAATTCTAGTAAATCCAAAACTATTCTGAAATCATGAAACTTCGCATGCTATAATGGAGCGGCATCAACATGCCGTGGTACAAATTTTGTCCCATTTGGGGCAGGTTTGGGTAAATGCTTCTCACAAACCGGAGCTTCTCACAACAAGCACGATGGTTTTCGTTAGGGAACGTCCCACCTTTGGGACGAAACGATATCCATTGCCTCTTATTGCTTTGAAGTTTTTTTCTTGTGTCAAGAAAGAACAACAGGAGTGTTGTGTGTGTTTTTGTGATTTTTCGGGGTTCGGTTGGACATTTTTATGCATTAACTGAGTTTTCAATGCATTTATGTGAATAATTCAAATTTGAACTACATGCGCATGCTCCACTACATATAAATTGGTTGAAAAATCAAATCTGTGTCCTTGGGCGCATGCTTATGTCCCATGCAAGAAATGGGAATGAATTTCAAACACCATGGCCGCGTTGATTGCCGGCATAACATTGAGATGCCTGGTTTTTAAATTCTAGTAAATCCAAAACTCGTATGAAATTCATGAAACTTGGCATGCTATCATGGAGCGGCATCAACATGCCGTGGTACAAATTTTGTCCCATTTGGGGCAGGTTTGGGTATATGCTTCTCACAAACCGGAGCTTCTCACAACAAGCACGATGGTTTTCGTTAGGGAACGTCCCACCTTTGGGGACGAAACGATATCCATTGCCTCTTATTGCTTTGATGTTTTTTTCTTGTGTCAACATAGAACAACAGGAGTGTTGTGTGAGTTTTTGTGATTTTTCGGGGTTCGGTTGGACATTTTTATGCATTAACTGAGTTTTCAATGCGTTTATGTGAATAATTGAAATTTGAAATACATGCGCATGCTCCACTGCATATAAATTGGTTCAAAAATCAAAGCTGTGTCCTTGGGTGCATGCTTATGTCCCATGCAAGAAATGGGAATGAATTTCAAACACCATGGCAGCGTTGATTGCCGGCATAACATTGAGATGCCTGGTTTTTTGATTCTAGTAAATCCAAAACTCTTATGAAATTCATGAAACTTGGCATGCTATCATGGAGCGGCATCAACATGCCGTGGTAAATTTTTTGTCCCATTTGGGGCATGTTTGGTATATGCTTCTCAAAAACCGGACCTTCTCACAACAAGCATGATGGTTTTCGGTAGGGAACATCCCACCTTCAGGGACGAAACGATATGCATTGCCTCTTATTGCTTTCAAGTTTTTTTCTCGTGTCAACATAGAACAAGATGAGTGTTGTGTGAATTTTTGTGATTTTTCGGGGTTCGGTTGGACATTTTTATGCATTAACTGAGTTTTCAATGCATTTATGTGCATAGTTCAAATTTGAACTACATGTGCATGCTCCATTGCATATAAATTGGTTGAAAAATCAAATCTGTGTCCTTGGGTGCATGCTTAGGCCCGTGCAAGAAATGGGAATGAATTTCAAACACCATGGCACCGATGATTGCCGGCAAAACATTAAGATGCCTGGTTTTTAAATTCTAGTAAATCCAAAACTATTCTGAAATTCATGAAACTTGGCATGCTATCATGGAGCGGCATCAACATGCCGTGGTACAAATTTTGTCCCATTTGGGGAAGGTTTGGGTATATGCTTCTCACAAACCGGAGCTTCTCACAACAAACATGATGGTTTTCGGTAGGGAACGTCCCACCTTTGGGGACGAAACAATATCCATTGCCTCTTATTGCTTTGGAGTTTTTTTCTCGTGTCAACATGGAACAACAGGAGTGTTGTGTGAATTTTTGTGATTTTTCGGGGTTCGTTTGGACCTTTTTATGCATTAAGTGAGTTTTCAATGCATTTATGTGCATAATCCAAATTTGAACTACATGCGCATGCTCCAGTGCATATAATTGGTCGAAAAATCAATTCTTTGTCCTTGGGTGCATGCTTAGGCCCATGCAAGAAATGGGAATGAATTTCAAACACCATGGCAGCGTTGATTGCCGGCAAAACATTGAGATGCATGGTTTTTAAATTCTAGTCAATCCAAAACTCTTCTGAAATTCATGAAACTTTTCATGCTATCATGGAGCGGCATCAACATGCCGTGGTACAAATTTTGTCCCATTTGGGGCAGGTTTGGGTATATGCTTCTCAGAAACCGGAGCTTCTCACAACAAGCATGATAGTTTTCGGTAGGGAACGTGCCACCTTTGGGACGAAACAATATCCATTGCCTCTTATTGCTTTGAAGTTTTTTTCTTGTGTCAACATAGAACAACATGAGTGTTGTGTGAATTTTTGGGATTTTTCGAGGTTCGTTTGGACATTTTTATGCATTAACTGAGTTTTCAATGCATTTATGTGAATAATTCAAATTTGAACTACATGCGCATGCTCCACTGCATATAAATTGCTTGAAAAATCAAATCTGTGTCCTTGGGTGCATGCTTATGTCCCATGCAAGAAATGGGAATGAATTTCAAACACCATGGCAGCGTTGATTGCCGGCATAACATTGAGATGCCTGGTTTTTAAATTTTAGTAAATCCAAAACTCGTATGAAATTCATGAAACTTGGCATGCTATCATGGAGCGGCATCAACATGCCGTGGTACAAATTTTGTCCCATTTGGGGCAGGTTTGGGTATATGCTTCTCACAAACCGGAGCTTCTCACAACAAGCATGATGGTTTTTGGTAGGGAACGTCCCACATTCAGGGACGAAACGATATCCATTGCCTCTTATTTCTTTGAAGTTTTTTTCTCATGTCAACATAGAACAACAGGAGTGTTGTGTGATTTTTTGGTGTTTGTTTGGACATTTTTACGCATTATGTGAGTTTTCAATGCATTTATGTGCATAATTCAAATTTGAACTACATGCGCATGCTCCAGTGCATATAAATTGGTTGAAAAATCAAATCTGTGTCCCTGGGTGCATGCTTAGGTCCCATGCAAGAAATGGGAATGAATTTCAAACACCATGGCACCGTTGATTGTCGGCAAAAAATTGAGATGCCTGGTTTTTAAATTCTTGTAAATCCAGAACTCGTATGAAATTCATGAAACTTGGCATGCTATCATGGAGCGGCATCAACATGCCGTGGTACAAATTTTGTCCCATTTGGGGCAGGTTTAGGTATATGCTTCTCACAAACCAGAGCTTCTCACAATAAGCATGATGGTTTTCGGTAGAAAACGTCTCACCTTTGGGGACGAAACGATATCCATTGCCTCTTAGTGCTTTCATGTTTGTTTCTCGTGTCAACATAGAACAACAGGAGTGTTGTGTGAATTTTTGTGATTTTTCGGGGTTCGTTTGGACATTTTTATGCATCAACTGAGTTTTCAATGCATTTATGATTTATGTGCATAATTCAAATTTGAACTACATGCGCATGCTCCAGTGCATATAAATTGGTTGAAAAATCAAATCTGTGTCCTTGGGTGCATGCTTAGGTCCCATGCAAGAAATAGGAATGAATTTCAAACACCATGGCACCGTTGATTGCCAGCAAAACATTGAGATGCCTGGTTTTTAAATTATAGTAAATCCAAAACTCGTCTGAAATTCATGAAACTTGGCATGCTATGATGGAGCGGCATCAACCTGCCGAGGTAAAATTTTTGTCCCATTTGGGGCAGGTTTGGGTATATGCTTCTCACAAACCGGAGCTTCTCACAAGAAGCATGATGGTTTTTGGTAGGGAACGTGCCACCTTTGGGACGAAACGATATCCATTGCCTCTTATTGCTTTCAAGTTTTTTTCTCATGTCAACATAGAACAACAGGAGTGTTGTGTGAATTTTTGTGATTTTTCGGGGTTCGTTTGGACATTTTTATGCATTAAGTGAGTTTTCAATGCATTTATGTGCATAATTCAAATTTTAACTACATGCGCATGCTCCAGTGCATATAAATCGGTTGAAAAATCAAATCTATGTCCTTGGGTGCATGCTTAGGTCCCATGCAAGAAATGGGAATGAATTTCAAACACCATGGCACCGTTGATTGCCGGCAAAACATTGAAATGCCTAGTTTTTAAATTCTAGTAAATTCAAAACTCATATGAAATTCATGAAACTTGGCATGCTATCATGGAGCGGCATCAACATGCCATGGCACAAATTTTGTCCCATTTGGGGCAGGTTTTGGTATATGCTTCTCACAAACTGGAGCTTCTCACAAAAAGCATGGTGGTTTTCGGTAGGGAACGTCCCACCTTTGGGGACGAAACGATATCCATTGCCTCTTATTGCTTTGAAGTTTTTTTCTCGTGTCAACATAGAACAACAAGAGTGTTGTGTGAATTTTTGTGATTTTTCGGGGTTCGTTTTGACATTTTTATGCATTAACTGAGTTTTCAGTGCATTTATGTGAATAATTCAAAATTGAACTACATGCGCATGCTCCGCTGCATATAAATTGGTTGAAAAATCAAATCTGTGTCCTTGGGTGCATGCTTATGTCCCATGCAAGAAATGGGAATGAATTTCAAACACCTTGGCACCATTGATTGCCGGCATAACATTGAGATGCCTGGTTTTTAAATTCTAGTAAATCCAGAACTCATATGAAATTCATGAAACTTGGCATGCTATCATGGAGCGGCATCAACATGGCGTGGTACAAATTTTGTCCCATTTGGGGCAGGTTTGGGTATATGCTTCTCACAAACCGGAGCTTCTCACAACAAGCATGATGGTTTTCGGTAGGGAACGTCCCACCTTTGGGGACGAAACGATATCCATTGCCTCTTATTGCTTTGAAGTTTTTTTCTCGCGTCAACATGGAACAACAGGAGTGTTGTGTGAATTTTTGTGATTTTTCGAGGTTCGTTTGGACATTTTTATGCATTAACTGAGTTTTCAATGCATTTATGATTTTATGTGCATAATTAAAATTTGAACTACATCCGCATGCTCCAGTGCATCTAAATTGGTTGAAAAATCAAATATGTGTCCTTGGGTGCATGCTTAGGTCCCTTGCAAGAAATAGGAATGAAGTTCAAACACCATGGCACCGTTGATTGCCGGCAAAACATTGAGATGCCAGGTTTTTTAATTCTAGTAAATCCAAAAACCGTCTGAAATTCATGAAACTTGGCATCCTATCATGGAGCGGCATCAACATGCCGTGGTACAAATTTTGTCCCATTTGGGGCAGGTTTGGGTATATGCTTCTCACAAACCGGAGCTTCTCACAACAAGCACGATGGTTTTCGGTAGGGAACGTCCCACCTTTGGGGACGAAACGATATCCATTGCCTCTTATTGCTTTCAAGTTTTTTTCTCGTGTCAACATAGAACAACAGGAGTGTTGTGTGAATTTTTGTGATTTTTCGGGGTTTGTTTGGACATTTTTATGCATTAGCTGAGTTTTCAATGCATTTATGTGAATAATTCAAATTGGAACTATATGCGCATGCTCCAGTGCATTTAAATTGGTTGAAAAATCAAATATGTGTCCTTGGGTGCATGCTTATGTCCCATGCAAGAAATGGGAATGAATTTCAAACACCATGGCACCGATGATTGCCGGCAAAACATTGAGATGCCTGGTTTTTAAATTCTAGTAAATCCAAAACTATTCTGAAATTCATGAAAGTTGGCATGCTATCATGGAGCGGCATCAACATGCCGTGGTACAAATTTTGTCCCATTTGGGGCAGGTTTGGGTATATGTTTCTCACAAACCGGAGCTTCTCACAACAAGCATGATGGTTTTCGGTAGGGAACATCCCACCTTCAGGGACGAAACGATATCCATTGCCTCTTATTGCTTTGAAGTTTTTTTCTCGTGTCAACATGGAACAACAGGGGTGTTGTGTGAATTTTTGTGATTTTTCGGGGTTCGTTTGGACATTTTTATGCATTGAGTGAGTTTTCAATGCATTTATGTGCATAATCCAAATTTGAACTACATGCGCATTCTTCAGTATATATAAATTGGTTGAAATATCAAATCTGTGTCCTTGGCTGCATGCTTAGGCCCATGCAAGAAATGGGAATGAATTTCAAACTCCATGGCAGCGTTGATTGCCGGCAAAACATTGAGATGCCTGGTTTTTAAATTCTAGTAAATCCAAAACTCTTCTGAAATTCTTGAAACTTGGCATGCTATCATGGAGCGGCATCAACATGCCGTGGTAAAAATTTTGTCCCATTTGGGGCAGGTTTGGGTACATGCTTCTCACAAACCGGAGCTTCTCACAAAAATCATGATGGTTTTCGGTAGGGAACGTCCCATCTTCAGGGACGAAACGATATCCATTGCCTCTTATTGCTTTGAAGTTTTTTTCTCGTGTCAACATAGAACTACAGTAGTGTTGTGTGATTTTTCGGGGTTTGTTTGGACATTTTAAGCATTAAGTGAGTTTTCAATGCATTTATGTGCGTAATTCAAGTTTTAGCTACATGCGCATGCTCCAGTGCATATAAATTGGTTGAAAAATCAAATCTGTGTCCTTGGGTGCATGCTTATGTCCCATTCAAGAAATGGGAATGAATTTCAAACACCATGGCGCCATTGATTGCCGGCATAACATTGAGATGCCTGGTTTTTAAATTCTAGTAAATCCAAAACTCGTCTGAAATTCATGAAACTTGGCATGCTATCATCGAGTGGCATCAACATGCCGTGGTACAAATTTTATCCCATTTGGGGCAGGTTTGGGCATCATGCTTCTCAAAAACCAGAGCTTCTCACAACAAGCATGATGGTTTCGGTAGGGAACGTCCCACCTTCAGGGACGAAACGATATCCATTGCCTCTTATAGCTTTGAAGTTTTTTTCTCGTGTCAACATGGAACAACAGGAGTGTTGTGTGAATTTTTGTGATTTTTCGGGGTTCGTTTGGACATTTTTTTGCATTAACTGAGTTTTCAATGCATTTATGTGCATAATCCAAATTTGAACTACATGCGCATGCTCCAGTGCATATAAATTGGTTGAAAAATCAAATCTGTGTCCTTGGGTGCATGCTTAGGTCCCATGCAAGAAATAGGAATGAATTTCAAACACCATGGCACCGTTGATTGCCGGCAAAACATTGAGATGCCTGGTTTTTAAATTCTAGTAAATCCAAAACTCGTCTGAAATTCATGAAACTTGGCATGCTTTCATGGAGCGGCATCAACATGCCGTGTTACAAATTTTGTCCCATTTGGGGCAGGTTTGGGTATATGCTTCTCACAAACAGGAGCTTCTCACAATAAGCATGATGGTTTTCGGTATGGAACGTCCCACCCTCAGGGACGAAACGATATCCATGGCCTCTTATTGATTTCATGTTTTTTTCTCGTGTCAACATAGAACAACAGGAGTGTTGTGTGAATTTTTGAGATTTTTCGGGGTTCGTTTGGACATTTTTATGCATTAGCTGAGTTTTCAATGCATTTATGTGAATAATTCAAATTGGAACTACATGCACATGCTCCAGTGCATATAAATTCGTTGAAAAATCAAATATGTGTCCTTGGGTGCATGCTTATGTCCCATGCAAGAAATGGGAATGAATTTCAAACACCATGGCGCCGTTGATTGCCGGCATAACATTGAGATGCCTGGTTTTTAAATTCTAGTAAATCCGAAACTCGTCTGAAATTCATGAAACTTGGCATGCTATCATGGAGTGGCTTCAACATGCCGTGGTACAAATTTTATCCCATTTGGGGCAGGTTTGAGCATCATGCTTCTCAAAAACCAGAGCTTCTCACAACAAGCATGATGGTTTCGGTAGGGAACGTCCCACCTTCAGGGACGAAACAATATCCATTGCCTCTTATAGCTTTGAAGTTTTTTTCTCATGTCAACATGGAACAACAGGAGTGTTGTGTGAATTTTTGTGATTTTTGGGGTTCGTTTGGACATTTTTATGCATTAACTGAGTTTTCAATGCATTTATGTGCATAATCCAAATTTGAACTACATGCGCAGGCTCCAGTGCATATAAATTGGTTCAAAAATCCAATCTGTGTCCTTGGGTGCATGCTTAGGCCCATGCAACAAATGGGAATGAATTTCAAACACCATGGCAGCGTTTATTGCCGGCAAAACATTGAGATGCCTGGTTTTTAAATTCTAGTAAATCCAAAACTCTTCTGAAATTCATGAAACTTGGCATGCTATCATGGAGCGGCATCAACATGTCGTGGTACAAATTTTGTCCCATTTGGTGCAGGTTTGGGTATATGCTTCTCACAAACCGGAGCTTCTCACAAGAAGCATGATGGTTTTTGGTAGGGAACGTGCCTCCTTTGGGACGAAACGATATCCATTGCCTCTTATTGCTTGGAAGTTTTTTTCTTGTGTCAACAAAGAACAACAGGAGTGTTGTGTGAATTTTTGTGATTTTTCGGGGTTCGTTTGGACATTTTTATGCATTAACTGAGTTTTCAATGCATTTATGTGAATAATTCAAATTTGAACTACATGAGCATGCTCCACTGCATATAAATTGGTTGAAAAATCAAATCTGTGTCCTTGGGTGCATGCTTATGTCCCATGCTAAAAATGGGAATGAATTTCAAACACCATGGCACCGTTGATTACCGGCATAACATTGAGATGCCTTGTTTTTAAATTCTAGTAAATCCAAAACTCGTATGAAATTCATGAAACTTGGCATGCTATCATGGAGCGGCATCAACATGCCGAGGTAAATTTTTTGTCCCATTTGGGGCAGGTTTGGGTATATGCTTCTCACAAAGCGGAGCTTCTCACAAAAAGCATGATGATTTTCGATAGGGAACGTCCCACCTTCAGGGACAAAGCGATATCCATTGCCTCTTATTGCTTTGAAGTTTTTTTTCTCATGTCAACATAGAACAACAGGAGTGTTGTGTGATTTTTTTTGATTTTTTGGGTTTCGTTTGGACATTTTTATGCATTAAGTGAGTTTTCAATGCATTTATGTGCATAATTCAAATTTGAACTACATGCGCATGCTCCACTGCATATAAATTGGTTGAAAAATCAAATCTGTGTCCTTGGGTGCATGCTTAGGTCCCATGCAAGAAATGGGAATGAATTTCAAACACCATGGCACCGTTGATTGCCGGCAAAACATTGAGATGCCTGGTTTTTAAATTCTAGTAAATCCAAAACTCGTCTGAAATTCATAAAACTTGGCATGCTTTCATGGAGCGGCATCAACATGCCGCGGTACAAATTTTGTCCCATTTGGGGCAGGTTTGGGTATATGCATCTCACAAACCGGAGCTTCTCACAACAAGCATGATGGTTTTCGGTAGGGAACGTCCCACCTTTGGGGACGAAACGATATCCATTGCCTCTTATTGCTTTGAAGTATTTTTCTCGTGTCAACATGGAACAACAGGAGTGTTGTGTGAATTTTTGTGATTTTTCGGGGTTCGTTTGGACATTTTTATGCACCAACTGAGTTTCAATGCATTTATGATTTTATGTGCATAATTCAAATTTGAACTACATGCGCATGCTCCACTGCATATAAATTGGTTGAAAAATCAAATCTGTGTCCTGGGGTGCATGCTTAGGTCCCATGCAAGAAATAGGAATGAATTTCAAACACCATGGCACCGTTGATTGCCGGCAAAACATTGAGATGCCTGGTTTTTAAATTGTAGTAATCCAAAACTCGTCTGAAATTCATAAAACTTGGCATGCTTTCATGGAGCGGCATCAACATGCCGTGGTACAAATTTTGTCCCATTTGGGGCAGGTTTGAGTATATGCTTCTCACAAACCGGAGCATCTCACAAAAAGCATGATGGTTTTCGGTAGGGAACGTCCCACCTTCAGGGACGAAACGATATCCATTGCCTCTTATTGCTTTGAAGTTTTTTTCTCATGTCAACATAGAACAACAGGAGTGTTGTGTGAATTTTTTTGATTTTTTGGGGTTTGTTTGGACATTTTATGCATTAAGTGAGTTTTCAATGCATTTATGTGCATAATTCAAATTTGAACTACATGCGCATGCTCCAGTGCATATAAATTGGTTGAAAAATCAAATCTGTGTCCTTGGGTGCATGCTTAGGTCCCATGCAAGAAATGGGAATGAATTTCAAATACCATGGCACCATTGATTGCCGGCAAAACATTGAGATGCCTGGTTTTTAAATTCTTGTAAATCCAGAACTCGTATGAAATTCATGAAACTTGGCATGCTATCGTGGAGCGGCATCAACATGCCGTGGTACAAATTTTGTCCCATTTGGGGCAGGTTTGGTTATATGCTTCTCAGAAACCGGAGCTTCTCACAACATGCATGATGGTTTTTGGTAGGGAACGTCCCACCTTTGGGGACGAAACGATATCCATTGCCTCTTATTGCTTTGAAGTATTTTTCTCGTGTCAACATGGAACAACAGGAGTGTTGTGTGAATTTTTGTGATTTTTCGGGGTTCGTTTGGACATTTTTATGCATCAACTGAGTTTCAATGCATTTATGATTTTATGTGCATAATTCAAATTTGAACTACATGTGCATGCTCCACTGCATATAAATTGGTTGAAAAATCAAATCTGTGTCCTTGGGTGCATGCTTAGGTCCCATGCAAGAAATAGGAATGAATTTCAAACACCATGGCACCGTTGATTGCCGGCAAAACATTGAGATGCCTGGTTTTTAAATTCTAGTAAATCCAAAACTCGTCTGAAATTCGTAAAACTTGGCATGCTTTCATGGAGCGGCATCAACATGCCGTGGTACAAATTTTGTCCCATTTGGGGCAGGTTTGAGTATATGCTTCTCACAAACCGGAGCATCTCACAAAAAGCATGATGGTTTTCGGTAGGGAACGTCCCACCTTCAGGGACGAAACGATATCCATTGCCTCTTATTGCTTCGAAGTTTTTTTCTCATGTCAACATAGAACAACAGGAGTGTTGTGTGAATTTTTTTGATTTTTTGGGGTTTGTTTGGACATTTTATGCATTAAGTGAGTTTTCAATGCATTTATGTGCATAATTCAAATTTGAACTACATGCGCATGCTCCAGTGCATATAAATTGGTTGAAAAATCAAATCTGTGTCCTTGGGTGCATGCTTAGGTCCCATGCAAGAAATGGGAATGAATTTCAAATACCATGGCACCGTTGATTGCCGGCAAAACATTGAGATGCCTGGTTTTTAATTTCTTGTAAATCCAGAACTCGTATGAAATTCATGAAACTTGGCATGCTATCATGGAGCGGCATCAACATGCCGTGGTACAAATTTTGTCCCATTCGGGGCAGGTTTGGGTATATGCTTCTCACAAACCGGAGCTTCTCACAACATGCATGATGGTTTTTGGTAGGGAACGTCCCACCTTTGGGGACGAAACGATATCCATTGCCTCTTATTGCTTTGAAGTTTTTTTCTCGTGTCAACATGGAACAACAGGAGTGTTGTGTGAATTTTTGTGATTTTTCGGGGTTCGTTTGGACATTTTTATGCATCAACTGAGTTTCAATGCATTGATGATTTTATGTGCATAATTCAAATTTGAACTACATGCGCATGCTCTAGTGCATATAAATTGGTTGACAAATTAAATTTGTGTCCTTGGGTGCATGCTTAGGTCCCATGCAAGAAATAGGAATGAATTTCAAACACCATGGCACCGTTGATTGCCGGCAAAACATTGAGATGCCTGGTTTTTAAATTCTAGTAAATCCAAAACTCGTCTGAAATTCATCAAACTAGGCATCCTTTCATGGAGCGGCATCAACATGCCGTGGTACAAATTTTGTCCAATTTGGGGCAGGTTTGGGTATATGCTTCTCACAAACCGGAGCATCTCACAACAAGCATGATGGTTTTCGGTAGGGAACGTCCCACCTTTAGGGACGAAACGATATCCATTCCCTCTTATTGCTTTCAAGTTTTTTTCTCGTGTCAACATAGAACAACAGGAGTGCTGTGTGAATTTTTGTGATTTTTCGGGGTTCGTTTGGACATTTTTATGCATTAACTGAGTTTTCAATGCATTTATGTGAATAATTCAAATTTGAACTACATGCGCATGCTCCACTTCATATAAATTGGTTGAAAAATCAAATCTGTGTCCTTGGGTGCATGCTTATGTCCCATGCAAAAAATGGGAATGAATTTCAAACACCATGGCACCGTTGATTGCCGGCATAACATTGAGATGCCTGGTTTTTAAATTCTAGTAAATCCAAAACTCTTCTGAAATTCTTGAAACTTGGCATGCTATCATGGAGCGGCATCAACATGCCGTGGTAAAAATTTTGTCCCATTTGGGGCAGGTTTGGGTACATGCTTCTCACAAACCGGAGCTTCTCACAAAAATCATGATGGTTTTCGGTAGGGAACGTCCCATCTTCAGGGACGAAACGATATCCATTGCCTCTTATTGCTTTGAAGTTTTTTTCTCGTGTCAACATAGAACTACAGTAGTGTTGTGTGATTTTTCGGGGTTTGTTTGGACAATTTTATGCATTAAGTGAGTTTTCAATGCATTTATGTGCGTAATTCAAGTTTTAACTACATGCGCATGCTCCAGTGCATATAAATTGGTTGAAAAATCAAATCTGTGTCCTTGGGTGCATGCTTATGTCCCATTCAAGAAATGGGAATGAATTTCAAACACCATGGCGCCGTTGATTGCCGGCATAACATTGAGATGCCTGGTTTTTAAATTCTAGTAAATCCAAAACTCGTCTGAAATTCATGAAACTTGGCATGCTATCATGGAGTGGCATCAACATGCCGTGGTACAAATTTTATCCCATTTGGGGCAGGTTTGGGCATCATGCTTCTCAAAAACCAGAGCTTCTCACAACAAGCATGATGGTTTCGGTAGGGAACGTCCCACCTTCAGGGACGAAACGATATCCATTGCCTCTTATAGCTTTGAAGTTTTTTTCTCGTGTCAACATGGAACAACAGGAGTGTTGTGTGAATTTTTGTGATTTTTCGGGGTTCGTTTGGACATTTTTTTGCATTAACTGAGTTTTCAATGCATTTATGTGCATAATCCAAATTTGAACTACATGCGCATGCTCCAGTGCATATAAATTGGTTCAAAAATCCAATCTGTGTCCTTGGGTGCATGCTTAGGCCCATGCAACAAATGGGAATGAATTTCAAACACCATGGCAGCGTTTATTGCCGGCAAAACATTGAGATGCCTGGTTTTTAAATTCTAGTAAATCCAAAACTCTTCTGAAATTCATGAAACTTGGCATGCTATCATGGAGCGGCATCAACATGTCGTGGTACAAATTTTGTCCCATTTGGTGCAGGTTTGGGTATATGCTTCTCACAAACCGGAGCTTCTCACAATAAGCATGATGGTTTTAGGTAGGGAACGTGCCTCCTTTGGGACGAAACGATATCCATTGCCTCTTATTGCTTGGAAGTTTTTTTCTTGTGTCAACAAAGAACAACAGGAGTGTTGTGTGAATTTTTGTGATTTTTCGGGATTCGTTTGGACATTTTTATGCATTAACTGAGTTTTCAATGCATTTATGTGAATAATTCAAATTTGAACTACATGCGCATGCTCCACTGCATATAAATTGGTTGAAAAATCAAATCTGTGTCCTTGGGTGCATGCTTATGTCCCATGCTAAAAATGGGAATGAATTTCAAACACCATGGCACCGTTGATTGCCGGCATAACATTGAGATGCCTTGTTTTTAAATTCTAGTAAATCCAAAACTCGTATGAAATTCATGAAACTTGGCATGCTATCATGGAGCGGCATCAACATGCCGAGGTAAAATTTTTGTCCCATTTGGGGCAGGTTTGGGTATATGCTTCTCACAAACCAGAGCTTCTCACAAAAAGCATGATGGTTTTCGGTACGGAACGTCCCACCTTCAGGGACAAAGCGATATCCATTGCCTCTTATTGCTTTGAAGTTTTTTTTCTCATGTCAACATAGAACAAAAGGAGTGTTGTGTGATTTTTTTTGATTTTTTGGGTTTCGTTTGGACATTTTTATGCATTAAGTGAGTTTTCAATGCATTTATGTGCATAATTCAAATTTGAACTACATGCGCATGCTCCAGTGCATATAAATTGGTTGAAAAATCAAATCTGTGTCCTTGGGTGCATGCTTAGGTCCCATGCAAGAAATGGGAATGAATTTCAAACACCATGGCACCGTTGATTGCCGGCAAAACATTGAGATGCCTGGTTTTTAAATTCTAGTAAATCCAAAACTCGTCTGAAATTCATAAAACTTGGCATGCTTTCATGGAGCGGCATCAACATGCCGCGGTACAAATATTGTCCCATTTGGGGCAGGTTTCGGTATATGCTTCTCACAAACCGGAGCTTCTCACAACAAGCATGATGGTTTTCGGTAGGGAACGTCCCACCTTCAGGGACGAAACGATATCCATTGCCTCTTATTGCTTTGAAGTATTTTTCTCGTGTCAACATGGAACAACAGGAGTGTTGTGTGAATTTTTGTGATTTTTCGGGGTTCGTTTGGACATTTTTATGCATCAACTGAGTTTCAATGCATTTATGATTTTATGTGCATAATTCAAATTTGAACTACATGCGCATGCTCCACTGCATATAAATTGGTTGAAAAATCAAATCTGTGTCCTTGGGTGCATGCTTAGGTCCCATGCAAGAAATAGGAATGAATTTCAAACACCATGGCACCGTTGATTGCCGGCAAAACATTGAGATGCCTGGTTTTTAAATTCTAGTAAATCCAAAACTCGTCTGAAATTCATCAAACTAGGCATGCTTTCATGGAGCGGCATCAACATGCCGTAGTACAAATTTTGTCCAATTTGGGGCAGGTTTGGGTATATGCTTCTCACAAACCGGAGCATCTCACAACAAGCATGATGGTTTTCGGTAGGGAACATCCCACCTTCAGGGACGAAACGATATCCATTGCCTCTTATTGCTTTGAAGTTTTTTTTTCTCATGTCAACATAGAACAACAGGAGTGTTGTGTGATTTTTTTTGATTTTTTGGGGTTTGTTTGGACATTTTATGCATTAAGTGAGTTTTCAATGCATTTATGTGCATAATTCAAATTTGAACTACATGCGCATGCTCCAGTGCATATAAATTGGTTGAAAAATCAAATCTGTGTCCTTGGGTGCATGCTTAGGTCCCATGCAAGAAATGGGAATGAATTTCAAATACCATGGCACCGTTGATTGCCGGCAAAACATTGAGATGCCTGGTTTTTAAATTCTTGTAAATCCAGAACTCGTATGAAATTCATGAAACTTGGCATGCTATCATGGAGCGGCATCAACATGCCGTGGTACAAATTTTGTCCCATTTGGGGCAGGTTTGGGTATATGCTTCTCACAAACCGGAGCTTCTCACAACATGCATGATGGTTTTTGGTAGGGAACGTCCCACCTTTGGGGACGAAACGATATCCATTTCCTCTTATTGCTTTGAAGTTTTTTTCTCGTGTCAACATGGAACAACAGGAGTGTTGTGTGAATTTTTGTGATTTTTCGGGGTTCGTTTGGACATTTTTATGCATCAACTGAGTTTCAATGCATTTATGATTTTATGTGCATAATTCAAATTTGAACTACATGCGCATGCTCTAGTGCATATAAATTGGTTGACAAATTAAATTTGTGTCCTTGGGTGCATGCTTAGGTCCCATGCAAGAAATAGGAATGAATTTCAAACACCATGGCACCGTTGATTGCCGGCAAAACATTGAGATGCCTGGTTTTTAAATTCTAGTAAATCCAAAACTCGTCTGAAATTCATCAAACTAGGCATCCTTTCATGGAGCGGCATCAACATGCCGTGGTACAAATTTTGTCCAATTTGGGGCAGGTTTGGGTATATGCTTCTCACAAACCGGAGCATCTCACAACAAGCATGATGGTTTTCGGTAGGGAACGTCCCACCTTTAGGGACGAAACGATATTCATTCCCTCTTATTGCTTTCAAGTTTTTTTCTCGTGTCAACATAGAACAACAGGAGTGCTGTGTGAATTTTTGTGATTTTTCGGGGTTCGTTTGGACATTTTTATGCATTAACTGAGTTTTCAATGCATTTATGTGAATAATTCAAATTTGAACTACATGCGCATGCTCCACTTCATATAAATTGGTTGAAAAATCAAATATGTGTCCTTGGGTGCATGCTTGTGTCCCATGCAAAAAATGGGAATGAATTTCAAACACCATGGCACCGTTGATTGCCGGCATAACATTGAGATGCCTGGTTTTTAAATTCTAGTAAATCCAAAACTCGTATGAAATTCATGAAACTTGGCATGCTATCATGGAGCGGCATCAACATGCCGAGGTAAAAATTTTGTCCCATTTGGGGCAGGTTTGGGTATATGCTTCTCACAAACCGAAATTTCTCACAAAAAGCATGATGGTTTTCGGTAGGGAAAGTCCCACCTTCAGGGACGAAACGATATCCATTGCCTCTTATTGCTTTGAAGTTTTTTTCTCGTGTCAACATTGAACAACATGAGTGTTGTGTGCTTTTTTTGTGATTTTTTGTGGTTTCTTTGGACATTTTTATGCATTAAGTGAGTTTTCAATGCATTTATGTGCATAATTCAAATTTGAACTACATGCGCATGCTCCAGTGCATATAAATTGGTTGAAAAATCAAATCTGTGTCCTTGGGTGCATGCTTAGGTCCCATGCAAGAAATGGGAATGAATTTCAAATACCATGGCACCGTTGATTGCCGGCAAAACATTGAGATGCCTGGTTTTTAAATTCTTGTAAATCCAGAACTCGTATGAAATTCATGAAACTTGGCATGCTATCATGGAGCGGCATCAACATGCCGAGGTAAATTTTGTCCCACTTGGGGCAGGTTTGGGCATCATGCTTCTCACAAACCGGAGCTTCTCACAACAAGCATGATGGTTTTCGGTAGGGAACGTCCCACCTTCAGGGACAAAGCGATATCCATTGCCTCTTATTGCTTTGAAGTTTTTTTTCTCATGTCAACATAGAACAACAGGAGTGTTGTGTGATTTTTTTTGATTTTTTGGGTTTCGTTTGGACATTTTTATGCATTAAGTGAGTTTTCAATGCATTTATGTGCATAATTCAAATTTGAACTACATGCGCATGCTCCAGTGCATATAAATTGGTTGAAAAATCAAATCTGTGTCCTTGGGTGCATGCTTAGGTCCCATGCAAGAAATGGGAATGAATTTCAAACACCATGGCACCGTTGATTGCCGGCAAAACATTGAGATGCCTGGTTTTTAAATTCTAGTAAATCCAAAACTCGTCTGAAATGCATAAAACTTGGCATGCTTTCATGGAGCGGCATCAACATGCCGCGGTACAAATTTTGTCCCATTTGGGGCAGGTTTGGGTATATGCTTCTCACAAACCGGAGCTTCTCACAACAAGCATGATGGTTTTTGGTAGGGAACGTCCCACCTTTGGGGACGAAACGATATCCATTGCCTCTTATTGCTTTGAAGTATTTTTCTCGTGTCAACATGGAACAACAGGAGTGTTGTGTGAATTTTTGTGATTTTTCGGGGTTCGTTTGGACATTTTTATGCATCAACTGAGTTTCAATGCATTTATGATTTTATGTGCATAATTCAAATTTGAACTACATGCGCATGCTCCACTGCATATAAATTGGTTGAAAAATCAAATCT
>NW_025228935.1:25115-32350 GCF_018294505.1 Triticum aestivum
GGAGCTCTCTGGCACGTCCTCAGCGGGAGCACAACACTCCGAAGAGGTACGCTTTTCGGAGTGGGTGCAAGAGGTCTTGCCGGAAGGGGCCTTGCCGGCTTTCTTCCTCCCTGGAGCTTCAGCGGCAGGAGCAAGTGCCCTGGCGGCAGTTGCTGCAACTGCCTCTCGGTAGAGTTGGTCGGTGCAGATGAGCTCGTCTTTCTTGTCAGAGGGGACGGTGATGATGGTCAGCGGCCCTGGCATCTTCAATGTGTTGTAGGCGTAGTGGGACACCGCCATGAACTTGGCCAGCGCTGGGCGGCCAAGGATCCCATTGTATGGCAAGGGGATCTCGGCGACATCGAAGATGATCTTCTCCGTCCTATAGTTCAGCTCGCCCCCAAATGTAACGGGTAGCGTGATTTTACCTTTAGGCTGGCTCCTTCCTGGGTTGACCCCTTGAAACGTGCCCGTCTCTTCGAGGTCTTCATCAGGAATCTGCAGCTTCTTGATCACAGCGGGCGAGATCAAATTCAGACCGACCGGACCGTCAACTAGCTCTTTGGTCACCTTGAGGTTGCGTATTGTTGGTGAAACCAACAACGACAAACACCCGACCGCAGTTGTACGGTCAGGGTGATCCTCGATGTCAAAAACGATGGGCGTGCGGGACCACTTCAGTGGCTTCTGGGCATCGAACGACGGCTCCGCTGCAGTGACCTCACGCGCCCATTGCTTCAGCTGGCCGTGTGAGGTGTGCAACGAGGCACCACCGTCGACGCACATAGCCTCTGTAGCCTTCTGGAACTCGTGCTTGCCGGACTCGTCATGATCTTCATCCTCCTCTTTCTTGTCGCGGCCCCGAGCGGGCCTCTCTTGTTGGTTATCTTTGCCGCGGCAACCCCTTGGCCGCCACGCTTCTCGCCGGATCCCTCGGTACCATCCCGACCCTTCTCCTTGTCTCGCCTTTCATATTCAGCCTTCTGCTTTTCTGCAAGCAGCTCAACTTGTCGGCAGTTCTGGAGGTCATGGCCCTTGGTGCGGTGGATCTTGCAGTACTGCTTTTCGGAGCCTCCGGGCTTGCCGGCGGCCGCCAGGGCCAAGCAGGCGGCACACCCGGCAACCTCCTTGCCGGGGTCGTCAGCCTTGGTCTTTTTAGCGGCACCGAGCTTGCCAGATCCCTCAACGGCAAGCACAGTCTTGCCCTTGCGCTTCCTGTTGGGGCGCCGACCCTTCTTTGTTGGGCGGCGGTGTCTTCGCCTGTGGAGTCGGTTTCCGCACCGGCGTCCTCGCCGGGGTACTTCCTCCCCTCTTCAGCTCGAGCGCATCTATTGGCCAGAACATAAAGTTCGACCACATCTCTGACCTTGTTCATTGCCAACTCTTCACGCATCTTGGGGTTGCGCACATTCTGATGGAATGCGCTGATAACAGCGGCGGGGTGAACATCAGGGATGTTGTACTGCACCCGGCTAAACCTCTGTATGTACTTGCACAGGTTTTCACCTTCTTTCTAGGGGATGATATGCAAATCACTTGCCTGACCATGAGCTTGGTGGCCTCCAGTGAAGGCGCCAACAAACTCATGACACAAATCCGACCAAGAAGAAATGGAATCCACTGGCAAGTGCGTCAACCATGACGTGACGTTGGGTTTGAGTGCCAACGGGAAGTAATTGGCAAGCACCTTGTCGTCGCGAGCTCCAGCAGCTTGCATCGCGATGGTGTAGATGAAGGAAATATGCCCTAGAGGCAATAATAAAGTTATTATTTATTTCCTTATTTCATGATAAATGTTAATTATTCATGCTAGAATTGTATTAACCGGAAACTTGATACATGTGTGAATACATAGACAAACTTACTGTCACTAGTATGCCTCTACTTGACTAGCTCGTTGAATCAAAGATGGTTAAGTTTCCTAACCATAGACATGAGTTGTCATTTGATTAACGGGATCATATCATTAGGAGAATGATGTGATTGACTTGACCCATTCCGTTAGCTTAGCACTTGATCGTTTAGTATGTTGCTATTGCTTTCTTCATGACTTATACATGTTCCTATGACTATGAGATTATGCAACTCCCGTTTACCAGAGGAACACTTTGTGTGCTACCAAACGTCACAACGTAACTGGGTGATTATAAAGGTGCTCTACAGGTGTCTCCGAAGGTACTTGTTGAGTTGGCGTATTTCGAAATTAGGATTTGTCACTCCGATTGTCGGAGAGGTATCTCTGGGCCCTCTCGGTAATGCACATCACTATAAGCCTTGCAAGCATTGTGACTAATGAGTTAGTTGCGGGATGATGCATTACGGAACGAGTAAAGAGACTTGCCGGTAACGAGATTGAACTAGGTATTGAGATACCGACGATCGAATCTCGGGCCGATAAAGGGAACAACGTATGTTGTTATGCGGTTTGACCGATAAAGATCTTCGTAGAATATGTGGGAACCAATATGAGCATTCAGGTTCCGCTATTGGTTATTGACCAGAAACGTGTCTCGGTCATGTCTACATAGTTCTCGAACCCGTAGGGTCCGCACGCTTAAAGTTTGGTGACGATCGGTATTATGAGTTTTTGTGTTATGATGTACCAAAGGTAGTTCGGAGTCCCGGATGAGATCGGGGACATGACGAGGAGTCTCGAAATGGTCGAGACATAAAGATCGATATATTGGACGACTATATTCAGACATCGGAAAGGTTTCGAGTGATTCGGGTATTTTTCGGGGTACCGGGGAGTTACGGGAATACGAGGAAGAATTAATGGGCCTCATGGGCCAAGTGGTGGAAGAGAGGAGGCAGGGCGCGCGGCCCCCTTAGCCCAAACTGAATTGGACTAGGGGGCCAGCCCCCCTTTTCTCCTTTTCCTCCCTCTCCTTCCTTCTCCCTCTCCTCCTCCTAGTAGGAGTAGGAAAGGGGACTCCTACTCCTACTAGGAGGACTCCTCCTCCTGGCGCGCCCTACAGGGGCCAGCCGGCCTCCCCCCTTGCTCCTTTATATACGGGGGCAGGGGGCACCTCTAGACACACAAGTTGATTTATTCATCTCTCCCAGCCATGTGCGGTGCTCCCCTCCACCATATTCCACCTCGGTCATATCGTAGCGGTGCTTAGGCGAAGCCTTGCATCGGTAGCAACATCATCACCGTCATCACGCCGTCGTGCTGACGGAACTCTCCCGTGAAGCTCTGCTGGATCGGAGTTCGCGGGACGTCATCGAGCTGAATGTGTGCTGAACTCGGAGGTGCCGTACGTTCGGTACTTGGATCGGTCGGATCGTGAAGACGCACGACTACATCAACCGCGTTGTGTTAACACTTCCGCTTACGGTCTACGAGGGTACGTGATGACACTCTCGCCTCTCGTTGCTATGCATCACCATGATCTTGCGTGTGCGTAGGAATTTTTTTGAAATTACTACATTCCCCAATAGTGGCATCCGAGTCAGGTTGTATGCGTAGATGTTATATGCACGAGTAGAACACAAGTGAGTTGTGAGCGATACAAGTCATACCGCTTACCAGCATGTCATACTTTGGTTCGGCGGTATTGTTGGATGAAGCGGCCCAGACCGACATTACGCGTACACTTACGCGAGACTGGTTCTACCGACGTGCTTTGCACACAGGTGGCTGGCGCGTGTCAGTTTCTCCAACTTTAGTTGAACCTAGTGTGGCTACGCCCGGTCCTTGAGAAGGGTAAAACAACACTAACTTGACGAACTATCGTTGTGGTTTTGATGCGTAGGTAAGAACGGTTCTTGCTCAGCCTGTAGCAGCCACGTAAAACTTGCAACAACAAAGTAGATGACGTCTAACTTGTTTTTGCAGGGCATGTTGTGATGTGATATGGTCAAGACATGATGCTATATTTTATTGTATGAGATGATCATGTTTTGTAACGAAGTTATCGGCAACTGGCAGGATCCATATGGTTGTCGCTTTATTGTATGCAATGAATCGCCCTGTAATTGCTTTACTTTATCACTAAGCGGTAGCGATAGTCGTAGAAGCAATAGTTGGCGAGACGACAACGATGCTACGATGGAGATCAAGGTGTCGCGCCGGTGACGATGGTGATCATGATGGTGCTTCGGAGATGGAGATCACAAGCACAAAATGATGATGGCCATATCATATCACTTATATTGATTGCATGTGATGTTTATCTTTTATGCATCTTATTTTGCTTTGATTGACGGTAGCATTATAAGATGATCTGTCACTAAATTTCAAGATAAAAGTGTTCTCCCTGAGTATGCACCGTTGCCAAAGTTCGTCGTGCCGAGACACCACGTGATGATCGGGTGTGATAAGCTCAACGTTCATCTACAACGGGTGCAAGCCAGTTTTGCACACGCAGAATACTCAGGTTAAACTTGACGAGCCTAGCATATGCAGATATGGCCTCCAAACACTGGATACCGAAAGGTCGAGCGTGAATCATATAGTAGATATGATCAACATAGTGATGTTCACCGTTGAAAACTACTCCATCTCACGTGATGATCGGACATGGTTTAGTTGATTTGGATCACGTGATCACTTAGATGATTAGAGGGATGTCTATCTAAGTGGGAGTTCTTAAGTAATATGATTAATTGAACTTTAATTTATCATCAACTTAGTCCCGATAGTATTTTGCAAATTATGTTGTAGATCAATAGCTCGCGTTGTTGCTTCCCTATGTTTATTTTGATATGTTCCTAGAGAAAAACTATGTTGAAAGAGGTTAGTAGCAATGATGTGGACTTGGTCCGTGATCTGAGGATTATCCTCATTGCTGCACAGAAGAATTATGTCCTTGATGCACCGCTAAGTGACAGACCTATTGCAGGAGCTGATGCTGATGTTATGAACGTTTTGATAAAAGCTCGGTATGATGACTACTTGATAGTTTAGTGCACCATGCTTTACGGCTTAGAACCAGGACTTCAAAAATGTTTTCAATGCCACAGAGCATACAGAGTTGAAATTGGTATTTCATACTCATGCCCGTGTCGAGAGGTATGAGACCTCTGACAGTACTTTGCCTACAAGATGGAGGAGAATTGCTCAACCAGTGAGCATATGCTCAGATTGTCTGGGTACTACAATTGCTTGAATCAAGTGGGAGTTAATCTTCCAGATAAGATAGTAATTGACAGAGTTCTCTTGTCACTATCACCAAGTTACTAGAACTTTGTGATGAACTATAATATGCAAGGGATAATAGAAACGATTCCCAAAGCTCTTCGTGATGCTGAAATCGATGAAGGTAGAAATCAAGAAAAGCATCAAGTGTTGATGGTTGAAAAGACCACTAGTTTCAAGTAAAAGGGCAAAGGGAAAGAAAGGGAACTTCAAGTAGAATGACAAGCAAGTTGTCACTCCCATGAAGAAGCCCAAAGCTAGACCCAAGCCTGGAACTAAGTGCTTCTACTGCAAAGGGAATGGTCACTGGAAGCGGAACTACCCCAAACATTTGGCGGGTAAGAAGGATGACAAAGTAAACAAAGGTATATTTGATATACAGATTATTGATGTATACTTTACTAGTGTTCATAGTAACCCCTCGGTATTTGATACTAGTTCAGTTGCTAAGAGTAGTAACTCGAAACGGGAGTTGCAGAATGAACGTAGACTAGTTAAGGGTGAAGTGACGATGTGTGTTGGAAGTGGTTCCAAGATTGATATGATCATCATCGCACACTCCCTATACTTTCGGGATTAGTGTTGAACCTAATAAGTGTTATTTGGTGTTTGCGTTGAGCATGAATATGATTTGATCATGTTTATTGCAATACGGTTATTCATTTAAGTTAAAGAATAATTGTTATTCTGTTTACATGAATAAAACCTTCTATGGTCGTACACCCAATGAAAATGGTTTGTTGGATCTCGATCGTAGTGATACACATATTCATAATATTGAAGCGAAAAGATGCAAAGTTAATAATGATAGTGCAACTTATTTGTGGCACTGCCGTTTAGGTCATATTGGTGTAAAGCGCATGAAGAAACTCCATGCTGATGGGATTTTGGAATCACTTGATGCTTGCGAACCATGCCTTATGGGCAAGATGACTACGACTCCGTTCTCCGGAACAATGGAGCGAGCAACTGACTTATTGGAAATAATACATACTGATGTATGCGATCCGATGAGTGTTG
Source organism: Triticum aestivum (assembly GCF_018294505.1). Taxonomy (NCBI): domain Eukaryota; kingdom Viridiplantae; phylum Streptophyta; class Magnoliopsida; order Poales; family Poaceae; genus Triticum; species Triticum aestivum. The sequence goes on from NW_025228935.1 coordinate 31,258, forward strand.
AGGCTCGCGGCAGGTATCGTTATTTTCTGACCTTCACAGATGATTTGAGCAGATATGGGTATATCGACTTGATGAAACATAAGTCTGAAACATTTGAAAAGTTCAAAAGAACTTCAGAGTGAAGTGTAAAATCATCGTAACAGGAAAATAAAGTTTCTACAATCTGATCACGAAGATGAATATTTGAGTTACGTGTTTGGTCTTCATTTGAAACAATGTGAAATAGTTTCGCAACTCACGCCACCTGGAACACCACAGCGTAATGGTGCGTCAGAACGTCGTAATCGAACTTTACTAAATATGGTGCGATCTATGATGTCTCTTACCGACTTACCACTATCGTTTTGGGATTATGCATTAGAGACAACTGCATTCACGTTAAAAAGGGCACCATATAAATCCGTTGAGACGACTCCGTATGAACTGTGGTTTAGCAACAAACCTAAGCTGTCGTTTCTTAAAGTTTGGGGTTGCGATGCTTATGTGAAAAAGTTTCATCCTGATAAGCTCAAACCCAAATCAGAGAAGTGAGTCTTCATAGGATACCCAAAAGTAAATTGTTGGGTACACCTTCTATCACAGATCCGAAGGCAAGATATTCGTTGCTAAAGAATGGATCCTTTCTAGAGAAGAAGTTTCTCTTGAAAGAAGTGAGTGGGAGGAAAGTAGAACTTGATAAGGTAATTGTACCTTCTCCCTTATTGGAAAGTAGTTCATCACATAAATCTGTTCCTGTGATTCCTACACCGATTAGTGAGGAAGTTAATGATGATGATCATGAAACTTCGGATCAAGTTACTACCGAACCTCGTAGGTCAACCAGAGTAAGATCGCACCAGAGTGGTACGGTAATCCTGTTCTGGAGGTCATTTTACTTGACCATGACGAACCTACGAACTATGAGGAAGCGATGATGAGCCCAGATTCTGCGAAATGGCTTGAGACCATGAAATCTGAGATGGGATCCATGTATGAGAACAAAGTGTGGACTTTGATTGACTTGCCCGATGATCGGCAAGCCATAGAAAATAAATGGATCTTCAAGAGGAAGACGGACGCTGATAGTAGTGTTACTATCTACAAAGCTAAACTT
>NW_025228936.1:0-1124 GCF_018294505.1 Triticum aestivum
CACTACAAATGAACTCTGAAAAGGTTGAAACTATTCATGGTATCATCATTTCACCCACATAGCATGTGCAAAAAAGTAGAGAGGTTTACGGCAAAAACTGGATGAAGTTCATGTACAAACTGCACAATCTCTTTCGAAGCATCAGGGTTTCAGACGAAAACTCATCTGTTACAAAGGCCGGCACTTCATTTTTTTAAACTTATTACGTCTCCAAACTTTTTTGCGTTCAGTATGCACCATTCAAAGACACGTCATCAACTTTCAACCCTTTCTGACATCATTTGCTATTTTTCATGCATTTACTGGTTTGTTTTAAGCTAAATGACCCTGAAATTGAAAAACACTACATATGAACTCTGAAAAGGTTGAAACTTTTCATGGTATCAGCATTTCACCCACATAGCATGTGCAAAAAAGTAGAGAGGTTTATGGCAAAAACTGGATGCACTTCGTGTACAAACTGGACAATCTCTTTCGAAGTATCAGGGTTGATGAAAACTCATCTATTACAAAGGCCGGCACTTCATTTTTTTAAACTTATTACAACTCCACACTTTTTTGCGTTCCGTATGCACCATTGAAAGCCATATCATCAACTTTCAACCCTTTGTGACATCATTTGTTATTTTTCATGCATTTACTGATTTGTTTTGAGCTAAATGACCCTGAAATTGAAAAGCACTACAAATGAACTCTGAAAAGGTTGAAACTTGTCATGGTATCATCATTTCACCCACATAGCATATTCAAAAAAGTAGAGAGGGTTACGGCAAAAACTGGATGCACTTCGTGTACAAACTGGACAATCTCTTTCGAAGTATCAGGGTTCGGACGAAAACTCATCTGTTACAAAGGCCGGCACTTCATTTTTCCGGACTTTTTTGCGGTCAGTATGCACCATTCAAAGCCACGTCATAAACTTTCAACCCTTTCTGACATCATTTGCTATTTTTCATGCATTTACTGATTTGTTTTGAGCTAAATGACCCTGAAATTGAAAAGCACTACAAATGAACTCTGAAAAGGTTGAAACTTGTCATGGTATCATCATTTCACCCACATAGTATATGCAAAAAAGTAGAGAGGGTTACGGCAAAAACTGGATGCACTTCGTGTACAAACTG
>NW_025228936.1:6070-6817 GCF_018294505.1 Triticum aestivum
ATTGAAAAGCACTACAAATGAACTCTGAAAAGGTTGAAACTTTTCATGGTAATATAATTTCACCCACATAGCATGTGCAAAAAAGTAGAGAGGTTTACGGCAAAAACTGGATGCACTTCGTGTACAAACTGGACAATCTCTTTCGAAGTATCAGGGTTCGGACGAAAACTCATCTGTTACAAAGGCCGGCACTTCATTTTTTTAAATTTATTACAAGTCCAAACTTTTTTTGCGTTCAGCATGCACCATTCAAAGCCACGTCATCAACTTTCAACCCTTTCTGACATTATTTGCTATTTTTCATGCATTTACTGATTTGTTTTAAGCTAAATGACCCTGGAATTGAAAAACAATACAAATGAACTCTGAAAAGGTTGAAACTTTTCATGGTATCATCATTTCACCCACATAGCATGTGCCAAAAAGTAGAGAGGTTTACGGCAAAAACTGGATGAACTTCCTGTACAAACTGCACAATCTCTTTTGAAGTATCAGGGTTTCGGACGAAAACTCATCTGTTACAAAGGCCGACACTTCATTTTTTTAAACTTATTACGTCTCCAAATGTTTTTGCGTTCAGTATGCACCATTCAAAGACACGTCATCAACTTTCAACCCTTTCTGACATCATTTGCTATTTTTCATGCATTTACTGGTTTGTTTTAAGCTAAATGACGCTGAAATTGAAAAACACTACATATGAACTCTGAAAAGGTTGAAACTTTTCATGGTATCATCATTTCACCC
>NW_025228936.1:8860-9593 GCF_018294505.1 Triticum aestivum
TCATTTTTTTAAACTTATTAGATCTCCAAACTTTTTTGCGTTCAGTATGCACCATTCAAAGCCACGTCATCCACTTTCAACCCTTTCTGACATCATTTGCTATTTTTCATGCATTTACTGATTTGTTTTGAGCTAAATGACCCTGAAATTGAAAAACACTACAAATGAACTCTGAAAAGGTTGAAACTTTTCATGGTATCATCATTTCACCCACATAGCATGTGCAAAAAAGTAGAGAGGTTTACGGCAAAAACTGGATGCACTTCGTGTACAAACAGGACAATCTCCTTCGAACTATCAGGGTTTTGGACGAAAACTCATGTGTTACAAAGGCCGGCACTTCATTTTTTTAAACTTATTACAACTCCAGACTTCTTTTGCGTTCGGTATGCACCACTGAAAGCCACGTCATCAACTTTCAACCCTTTCTGACATCATTTGCTATTTTTCATGCATTTACTGATTTGTTTTAAGCTAAATGACCCTGAAATTGAAAAGCACTACAAATGAACTCTGAAAATGTTGAAACTTGTCATGGTATCATCATTTCACCCACATAGCATATGCAAAAAAGTAGAGAGGGTTACGGCAAAATATGGATGCACTTCGTGGACAAACTGGACAATCTCTTTCGAAGTATCAGGGTTCGGACGAAAACTCATCTGTTACAAAGGCCGGCACTTCATTTTTCCAGACTTTTTTGCGGTCAGTATGCACCATTCAAAGCCACGTC
>NW_025228936.1:12058-12353 GCF_018294505.1 Triticum aestivum
GGACGAAAACTCATCTGTTACAAAGGCCGGCACTTCATTTTTCCGGACTTTTTTGCGGTCAGTATGCACCATTCAAAGCCACGTCATAAACTTTCAACCCTTTCTGACATCATTTGCTATTTTTCATGCATTTACTGATTTGTTTTGAGCTAAATGACCCTGAAATTGAAAAGCACTACAAATGAACTCTGAAAAGGTTGAAACTTGTCATGGTATCATCATTTCACCCACATAGTATATGCAAAAAAGTAGAGAGGGTTACGGCAAAAACTGGATGCACTTCGTGTACAAACTG
>NW_025228936.1:18273-20195 GCF_018294505.1 Triticum aestivum
ATTTGTTTTAAGCTAAATGACCCTGAAATTGAAAAACACTACAAATGAACTCCGAAAAGGTTGAAACTTTTCATGGTATCATCATTTCACCCACATAGCATGTGCAAAAAAGTAGAGAGGTTTACGGCAAAAACTGGATGAACTTCCTGTACAAACTGCACAATCTCTTTCGAAGTATCAGGGTTCGGACGAAAACACATCTGTTACAAAGACCGGCACTTCATTTTTTTAAATTTATTACAACTCCAGACTTTTTTGCGTTCAGTATGCACCATTCAAAGCCACGTCATCAACTTTCAATCCTTTCTGACATCATTTGCTATTTTTCATGCATTTACTGATTTGTTTTGAGCTAAATGACCCTGAAATTGAAAAGCACTACAAATGAACTCTGAAAAGGTTGAAACTTGTCATGGTATCATCATTTCACCCACATAGCATGCGCAAAAAAGTAGAGAGATTTACGGCAAAAACTGGATGAAGTTCGTGTACAAACTGCACAATCTCTTTCGAAGTATCGGGGTTTCGGACGAAAATTCATCTGTTACAAAGGCCGGCACTTCATTTTTTTAAACTTATTACAACTCCAAACTTTTTTTGGCGTTCAGTATGCACCATGCAAAGCCACGTCATCAACATTCCACCCTTTCTGACATGATTTGTTATTTTTCATGCATTTACTGATTTGTTTTAACCTAAATGACCCTGAAATTGAAAAACACTACAAATGAACTCCGAAAAGGTTGAAACTTTTCATGGTATCATCATTTCACCCACATAGCATGTGCAAAAAAGTAGAGAGGTTTACGGCAAAAACTGGATGAACTTCCTGTACAAACTGCACAATCTCTTTCGAAGTATCAGGGTTTCGGACGAAAACTCATCTGTTACAAAGGCCGGCACTTCATTTTTTTAAACTTATTACGTCTCCAAACTTTTTTTGCGTTCAGTATGCACCATTCGAAGACACGTCATCAACTTTCAACCCTTTCTGACATCATTTGCTATTTTTCATGCATTTACTGGTTTGTTTTAAGCTAAATGACCCTGAAATTGAAAAACACTACAAATGAACTCTGAAAAGGTTGAAACTTTTCGTGGTATCATCATTTCACCCACATAGCATGTGCAAAAAAGGAGAGAGGTTTACGGCAAAAACTGGATGCACTTCGTGTACAAACTGGACAACCTCTTTCAAAGTATCAGGGTTTCGGATGAAAACTCATCTATTACAAAGGTCGACACTTCATTTTTATTTATTTATTACAACTCCAGACTTTTTTGCGTTCCGTATGCACCATTGAAAGGCATGTCATCAACTTTCAACCCTTTGTGACATCATTTGTTATTTTTCATGCATCTACTGTTTTCTTTTGAGCTAAATGACCCTGAAATTGAAAAGCACTACAAATGAACTCTGAAAAGGTTGAAACTTGTCATCGTATCATCATTTCACCCACATAGCATATGCAAAAAAGTAGAGGGGGTTACGACAAAAACTGGATGCACTTCGTGTACAAACTGGACAATCTCTTTCGAAGTATCAGGGTTCGGACGAAAACTCATCTGTTACAAAGGCCGGCACTTCATTTTTTTAAATTTATTACAACTCCATACTTTTTTGCGTTCAGTATGCACCAATCAAAGCCATGTCATCAACTTTCAACCCTTTCTGACATCATTTGCTATTTTTCATGCATTTACTGATTTGTTTTGAGCTAAATGACCCTGAAATTTAAAAGCACTACAAATGAACTCTGAAAAGGTTGAAACTTGTCATGGTATCATCATCTCACCCACATAGCATGCGCAAAAAAGTAGAGAGGTTTACGGCAAAAACTGGATGAACTTCGTGTACAAACTGCACAATCTCTTTCGAAGTATCAGGGTTTCGGACGAAAACTCATCAGTTACAAAGGCCG
>NW_025228936.1:20910-22339 GCF_018294505.1 Triticum aestivum
ACATCTGTTACAAAGACCGGAACTTCATTTTTTTAAATTTATTACAACTCCAGACTTTTTTGCGTTCAGTATGCACCATTCAAAGCCACGTCATCAACTTTCAATCCTTTCTGACATCATTTGCTATTTTTCTTGCATTTACTGATTTGTTTTAAGCTAAATGACCCTGAAATTGAAAAACACAACAAATGAACTCTGAAAAGGTTGAAACTTTTCATGGTATCATCATTTCACCCACATAGCATGCGCAAAAAAGTAGAGAGATTTACGGCAAAAACTGGATGAAGTTCGTGTACAAACTGCACAATCTCTTTCGAAGTATCGGGGTTTCGGACGAAAATTCATCTGTTACAAAGGCCGGCACTTCATTTTTTTAAACTTATTACAACTCCAAACTTTTTTTTGCGTTCAGTATGCACCATGCAAAGCCACGTCATCAACATTCAACCCTTTCTGACATCATTTCTTATTTTTCATGCATTTACTGATTTGTTTTAAGCTAAATGACCCTGAAATTGAAAAACACTACAAATGAACTCCGAAAAGGTTGAAACTTTTCATGGTATCATCATTTCACCCACATAGCATGTGCAAAAAAGTAGAGAGGTTTACGGCAAAAACTGGATGAACTTCCTGTACAAACTGCACAATCTCTTTCGAAGTATCAGGGTTTCGGACGAAAACTCATCTGTTACAAAGGCCGGCACTTCATTTTTTTAAACTTATTACGTCTCCAAACTTTTTTTGCGTTCAGTATGCACCATTCGAAGACACGTCAATAACTTTCAACCCTTTCTGACATCATTTGCTATTTTTCATGCATTTACTGGTTTGTTTTAAGCTAAATGACCCTGAAATTGAAAAACACTACAAATGAACTCTGAAAAGGTTGAAACTTTTCATGGTATCATCATTTCACCCACATAGCATGTGCAAAAAAGTAGAGAGGTTTACGGCAAAAACTGGATGCACTTCGTGTACAAACTGGACAACCTCTTTCGAAGTATCAGGGTTTCGGATGAAAACTCATCTATTACAAAGGTCGACACTTCATTTTTTTTAATTTATTACAACTCCAGACTTTTTTGCGTTCCGTATGCACCATTGAAAGCCATGTCATCAACTTTCAACCCTTTGTGACATCATTTGTTATTTTTCATGCATCTACTGTTTTCTTTTGAGCTAAATGACCCTGAAATTGAAAAGCACTACAAATGAACTCTGAAAAGGTTGAAACTTGTCATCGTATCATCATTTCACCCACATAGCATATGCAAAAAAGTAGAGGGGGTTACGACAAAAACTGGACGCACTTCGGGTACAAACTGGACAATCTCTTTCGAAGAATCAGGGTTCGGACGAAAACTCATCTGTTACAAAGGCCGGCACTTCATTTTTTTAAATTTATTACAACTCCATACTTTTTTGC
>NW_025228936.1:26977-27773 GCF_018294505.1 Triticum aestivum
GTTACAAAGGCCGGCACTTCATTTTTTTAAACTTATTGCATCTCCAAACTTTTTTTGCGTTCAGTATGCACCATTCAATGCCACGTCATCAACTTTCAACCCTTTCTTACATCATTTTCAATTTTTCATGCATTTACTGATTTGGTTTAAGCTAAATGACCCTGAAATTGAAAAACACTACAAATGAACTCTGAAAAGGTTGAAACTTTTCATGGTATCATCATTTCACCCACATAGCATGTGCAAAAAAGTAGAGAGGTTTACGGCAAAAACTCGATGCACTTCGTGTACAAACTGGACAATCTCTTTCGAAGTATCAGGGTTTCGGATGAAAACTCATCTATTACAAAGGCCGGCACTTCATTTTTTTAAACTTATTACAGCTCCAGACTTTTTGCATTCCGTATGCACCATTGAAAGCCATGTCATAACCTTTCAACCCTTTGTGACATCATTTGTTATTTTTCATGCATTTACTGATTTGTTTTGAGCTAAATGACCCTGAAATTGAAAAGCACTACAAATGAACTCTGAAAAGGTTGAAACTTGTCATTGTATCATCATTTCACCCACATAGCATATGCAAAAAAGTAGAGAGGGTTACGACAAAAACTGGACGCACTTCGTGTACAAACTGGACAATCTCTTTCGAAGTATCAGGGTTCGGACGAAAACTCATCTGTTACAAAGGCAGGCACTTCATTTTTCTAGACTTTTTTGCAGTTAGTATGCACCATTCAAAGCCACGTCATCAACTTTCAACCCTTTCTGACATCATTTGCTATTTTTCATGCAT
>NW_025228936.1:27783-29139 GCF_018294505.1 Triticum aestivum
TGACATCATTTGTTATTTTTCATGCATCTACTGTTTTCTTTTGAGCTAAATGACCCTGAAATTGAAAAGCACTAAAATTAACTCTGAAAAGGTTGAAACTTGTCATCGTATCATCATTTCACCCACATAGCATATGCAAAAAAGTAGAGGGGGTTACGACAAAAACTGGACGCACTTCGTGTACAAACTGGACAATCTCTTTCGAAGTATCAGGGTTCGGACGAAAACTCATCTGTTACAAAGGCCGGCACTTCATTTTTTTAAATTTATTACAACTCCATACTTTTTTGCGTTCAGTATGCACCAATCAAAGCCATGTCATCAACTTTCAACCCTTTCTGACATCATTTGCTATTTTTCATGCATTTACTGATTTGTTTTGAGCTAAATGACCCTGAAATTGAAAAGCACTACAAATGAACTCTGAAAAGGTTGAAACTTGTCATGGTATCATCATTTCACCCACATAGCATGCGCAAAAAAGTAGAGAGGTTTACGGCAAAAACTGGATGAACTTCGTGTACAAACTGCACAATCTCTTTCGAAGTATCAGGGTTTCGGACGAAAACTCATCAATTACAAAGGCCGGCACTTCATTTTTTAAAACTTATTACAACTCCAAACTTTTTTTGCGTTCAGTATGCACCATTCAAAGCCACGTCATCAACTTTCAACCCTTTCTGACATCATTTGCTATTTTTCATGCATTTACTGATTTGTTTTAAGCTAAATGACCCTGAAATTGAAAAACACTACAAATGAACTCTGAAAGGGTTGAAACTTTTCATGGTATCTTCATTTCACCCACATAGCATGTGCAAAAAAGTAGAGAGGTTTACGGCAAAAACTGGATGCACTTCGTGTACAAACTGGACAATCTCTTTCGAAGTATCAAGGTTTCGGATGAAAACTCATCTATTACAAAGGTCGACACTTCATTTTTCTTAACTTATTACAACTCCAGACTTTTTTGCGTTCCGTATGCACCATTGAAAGCCATGTCATCAACTTTCAACCCTTTGTGACATCATTTGTTATTTTGCATGCATTTACTGATTTGTTTTGAGCTAAATGACCCTGAAATTGAAAAGCACTACAAATGAACTCTGAAAAGGTTGAAACTTGTCATGGTATCATCATTTCACCCACATAGCATATGCAAAAAAGTAGAGAGGGTTACGACAAAAACTGGACGCACTTCGTGTACAAACGGGACAATCTCTTTCGAAGTATCAGGGTTCGGACGAAAACTCATCTGTTACAAAGGCCGACACTTCATTTTTCTAAACTTTTTGCGGTCAGTATGCACCATTGAAAGCCATGTCATCAACTTCCAACCCTTTCTGACACCATTTG
>NW_025228936.1:31647-32317 GCF_018294505.1 Triticum aestivum
CTATTACAAAGGCCGGTACTTCAATTTTCTAGACTTTTTTGCGGTCAGTATGCACCATTCAAAGCCACGTCATCAACTTTCAACCCTTTCTGACATCATTTGCTATTTTTCATGCATTTACTGATTTGTTTTGAGCTAAATGACCCTGAAATTGAAAAGCACCACAAATGAACTCTGAAAAGGTTGAAACTTGTCATGGTATCATCATTTCACCCACATAGCATATGCAAAAAAGTAGAGAGGGTTACGGCAAAAACTGGATGCACTTCGTGTACAAACTGAACAATCTCTTTTGAAGTATCAGGGTTCGGACGAAAACTCATCTGTTACAAAGGCCGGCACTTCATTTTTTTAAACTTATTACAACTCCAAACTTTTTTGCATTCAGTATGCACCATTCAAAGCCACGTCATCAACTTTCAACCCTTTCTGACATCATTTGCTATTTTTCATACATTTACTGATTTGTTTTAAGCTAAATGACCCTGAAATTGAAAAACACTACAAATGAACTCTGAAAAGGTTGAAACTTTTCATGGTATCATCATTTCACCCACATAGCATGTGCAAAAAAGTAGAGAGGTCTACGGCAAAAACTGGATTAACTTCGTGTACAAACTGCACAATCTCTTTCGAAGTATCAGGGTTTCGGACGAAAACTCATCTGTTA
>NW_025228937.1:0-7296 GCF_018294505.1 Triticum aestivum
GAGTGTTGATGAACGACACGTAAGTGCATCTTTGGGTTCAACAACTATGGAAATCGCTTCGGGACCCCAAAAAGCTGAGTAATAGTCCACGAAACGGGTCAGAATTGGCCAGAACTATGAGTGTTGACGACGGGCACGTAAACGCACCCCTGGGATTGTGAATCGTGGAAATCGCTCTAGGACCCAAAAACAGTGAGTAATTGTCCACGTGACAGACCAAAATTGGGCAAAATGGTGAGTGTTGATAACCGACACATAAACGCACCCTGGGGATCGCAAATCCTGTAAATCGCTCTAGGACCCCAAAACGGTGAGTAATAGTGCACCAAACGGACCAGAATCGGCCAAAACTGCGATTGTTGATGACCGACACGTAAGCGCACCGTAGGGTTTGTCAACGGGGAAATCACTTCGGGATGCCAAAACTGTGTAATAGTTCAAAAACGGGCAAAAATCGGCCAAAACTGCGAGTCTTGACGACCAACACGCAAGCACACCTTGGGGTTTGACAAAAATGGAAATCTCTTTGGGACCCCAAAACGGTGAGTAATAGTCCACGAAATGGGTCGGAATCAACAAAACCTGCGAGTGTTGATGACCGACATGTAAACGCACCCAGAGGTTCGTCAATCATGGAAATCACTCCGGGACCCCAAAACAGCGAGTAATAGTCCACGAGACAGCCAGAATTAATCAAAATTGTGAGTGTTGATGACCGACACATAAACGCACCCCCGGGGTTCGTCAATCGTGGAAATCACTTCGGGACCCCAAAACTGAGTAATAGTCCAAGAAACGGGCCAGAATTGGCCAAAACTGCGAGATTTGACGACCAACACGTAAGCACACATTGGGGTTCGACACAATGGAAATCGCTTTAGGACCCCAAAACGGTGAGTAGTAGTCCACGAAAGGGACAGAATCGAAGAAAACCGCGATTGTTCATGACCGAAACATAAACGCACTAGGGGTTTGTCAAACGTGGAAATCCCTCCGGGACCCGAACCAGCGAGTTATAGTCCACAAAACGGGCCAGAATCGGCCAAAACTGCGAGTGTTGATCAACGACACGTAAGTGCATCTTTGGGTTCAACAACTATGGAAATCGCTTCGGGACCCCATAAAGGTGAGTAATAGTCCACGAAACGGGTCAGAATTGGCCAGAATTATAAGTGTTGATGACGGGCACGTAAACGCATCCCCGGGATCGTGAATCGTGGAAATCGCTCTGGGACCCCAAAACGGTTAGTGATAGTCCACGAGACGGACCAGAATTGGGCAAAATGGTGAGTGTTGATAACCGACACGTAAACGCACCCGGGGATGGCCAATCGTCTAAATCGCTCTAGGACCCCAAAATGGTGAGTAATAGTGCACCAAACGGACCAGAATCGGCCAAAACTGCGATTGTTGATGACCGACACGTAAGCGCACCATAGGGTTTGTCAATCGTGGAAAGCTCTTTGGGACCCCAAAACGGTGAGTAATAGTCCACGAAACGCGTTAGAATCGACAAAACCTCGAGTGTTGATGACCAACACGTAAACGCACCCCGGGGTTCGTCAATCGTGCAAAACACTTCGGGACCCCGAAATAGTGAGTAATAGTGCACGAAACGGACCAGAATCGGACAAAACTATGATTGTTGATGACCAACACGTAAGCGCACCTTGGGGTTCAACAACTATGGAGATCGCTTCGGGACCCCAAAACGGTGAGTAATAGACATTGAAACGGGTCAGAATTGGCCAAAACTATCACTGTTGACGATGGACTCCCAAACGCACCCTGGGGATCTTCAATCATGGAAATCATTCTGGGACCCCAAAATGGAGAGTAATAGTCCACGACACGGACCAGAACTGGCCAAAATTGTGAGTGTTGATAACTGACACGTACACGCACCCCGGGGTTCGTCAATCGTGGAAATCACTTCGGGACCCCAAAACTGAGTAATAGTCCAAGAAACAGTCTAGTATCGGCCCAAACTGCGTGTCTTGACGACCAACATGTAAATGCACCCCGGGGATCGTCAATCGTGGAAATCGCTCTGGGACCCCAAAACAGTGAGTAATAATCCATGAAACAGACCCGAATTGGCAAAAATTGTGAGTGTTGGTAACCAACAGGTAAAATCACCCTGGGGTTCGTCAGTCGTAAAAATCACTTCGGGATGCCAAAACTGTGTAATAGTTCAAAACGGGCCAAAATCGGCCAAAACTGCGAGTCTTGACGACCAACATGCAAGCACACCTTGGGGTTCGACAAAAATGGAAATCTCTTTGGGACCCCAAAACAGTGAGTAATAGTCCACGAAACGGGTCGGAATCAACAAAACCTGCGAGTGTTGATGACCGACACGTAAACGCACCCAGAGGTTCGTCAATCGTGGAAATCACTCCGGGACCCCAAAACAGTGAGTAATAGTCCACGAGACGGCCAGAATTGGCCAAAATTGTGAGTGTTGATGACCGACACATAAACGCACCCCCGGGGTTCGTCAATCGTGGAAATCACTTCGGGACCTCAAAACTGAGTAATAATCCAAGAAACGGGCCTGAATCGGCCAAAACTGCGAGACTTGACGACCAACACGAAAGCACACCTTGGGGTTCGACAACAATGGAAATCGCTTTAGGACCCTAAAACGGTGAGTAATAGTCCACGAAAGGGACATAATCGACAAAAACCGCGATTGTTGATGACCGAAACATAAACGCACCAGGGGTTCGTCAATCGTGGAAATCCCTCCGGGACCCGAAACAGCGAGTAATAGTCCACAAAACGGGCCAGAATCGGCCAAAACTGCGAGTGTTGATGAACGACACGTAAGTGCATCTTTGGGTTCAACAACTATGGAAATCGCTTCGGGACCCCAAAAAGCTGAGTAATAGTCCACGAAACGGGTCAGAATTGGCCAGAACTATGAGTGTTGACGACGGGCACGTAAACGCACCCCTGGGATTGTGAATCGTGGAAATCGCTCTAGGACCCAAAAACAGTGAGTAATTGTCCACGTGACAGACCAAAATTGGGCAAAATGGTGAGTGTTGATAACCGACACATAAACGCACCCTGGGGATCGCAAATCCTGTAAATCGCTCTAGGACCCCAAAACGGTGAGTAATAGTGCACCAAACGGACCAGAATCGGCCAAAACTGCGATTGTTGATGACCGACACGTAAGCGCACCGTAGGGTTTGTCAACGTGGAAATCACTTCGGGATGCCAAAACTATGTAATAGTTCAAAAACGGGCCAAAATCGGCCAAAACTACGAGTCTTGACGACCAACACGCAAGCACACCTTGGGGTTTGACAAAAATGGAAATCTCTTTGGGACCCCAAAACGGTGAGTAATAGTCCACGAAACGGGTCGGAATCAACAAAACCTGCGAGTGTTGATGACCGACATGTAAACGCACCCAGAGGTTCATCAATCATGGAAATCACTCCGGGACCCCAAAACAGCGAGTAATAGTCCACGAGACAGCCAGAATTAATCAAAATTGTGAGTGTTGATGACTGACACATAAACGCACCCCCGGGGTTCGTCAATCGTGGAAATCACTTCGGGACCCCAAAACTGAGTAATAGTCCAAGAAACGGGCCAGAATTGGCCAAAACTGCGAGATTTGACGACCAACACGTAAGCACACATTGGGGTTCGACACAATGGAAATCGCTTTAGGACCCCAAAACGGTGAGTAGTAGTCCACGAAAGGGACAGAATCGAAGAAAACCGCGATTGTTCATGACCGAAACATAAACGCACCAGGGGTTTGTCAAACGTGGAAATCCCTCCGGGACCCGAACCAGCGAGTTATAGTCCACAAAACGGGCCAGAATCGGCCAAAACTGCGAGTGTTGATGAACGACACGTAAGTGCATCTTTGGGTTCAACAACTATGGAAATCGCTTCGGGACCACATAAAGGTGAGTAATAGTCCACGAAACGGGTCAGAATTGGCCAGAATTATAAGTGTTGATGACGGGCACGTAAACGCATCCCCGGGATCGTGAATCGTGGAAATCGCTCTGGGACCCCAAAACGGTTAGTGATAGTCCACGAGACGGACCAGAATTGGGCAAAATGGTGAGTGTTGATAACCGACACGTAAACGCACCCCGGGGATGGCCAATCGTCTAAATCACTCTAGGACCCCAAAATGGTGAGTAATAGTGCACCAAACGGACCAGAATCGGCCAAAACTGCGATTGTTGATGACCGACACGTAAGCGCACCATAGGGTTTGTCAATCGTGGAAAGCTCTTTGGGACCCCAAAACGGTGAGTAATAGTCCACGAAACGCGTTAGAATCGACAAAACCTCGAGTGTTGATGACCAACACGTAAACGCACCCCGGGGTTCGTCAATCGTGCAAAACACTTCGGGACCCCGAAATAGTGAGTAATAGTGCACGAAACGGACCAGAATCGGACAAAACTATGATTGTTGATGACCAACACGTAAGCGCACCTTGGGGTTCAACAACTATGGAGATCGCTTCGGGACCCCAAAACGGTGAGTAATAGACATTGAAACGGGTCAGAATTGGCCAAAACTATCACTGTTGACGATGGACTCCCAAACGCACCCTGGGGATCTTCAATCATGGAAATCATTCTGGGACCCCAAAATGGAGAGTAATAGTCCACGACACGGACCAGAACTGGCCAAAATTGTGAGTGTTGATAACTGACACGTACACGCACCCCGGGGTTCGTCAATCGTGGAAATCACTTCGGGACCCCAAAACTGAGTAATAGTCCAAGAAACAGTCTAGTATCGGCCCAAACTGCGTGTCTTGACGACCAACATGTAAATGCACCCCGGGGATCGTCAATCGTGGAAATCGCTCTGGGACCCCAAAACAGTGAGTAATAATCCATGAAACAGACCCGAATTGGCAAAAATTGTGAGTGTTGGTAACCAACAGGTAAAATCACCCTGGGGTTCGTCAGTCGTAAAAATCACTTCGGGATGCCAAAACTGTGTAATAGTTCAAAACGGGCCAAAATCGGCCAAAACTGCGAGTCTTGACGACCAACATGCAAGCACACCTTGGGGTTCGACAAAAATGGAAATCTCTTTGGGACCCCAAAACGGTGAGTAATAGTCCACGAAACGGGTCGGAATCAACAAAACCTGCGAGTGTTGATGACCGACACGTAAACGCACCCAGAGGTTCGTCAATCGTGGAAATCACTCCGGGACCCCAAAACAGTGAGTAATAGTCCACGAGACGGCCAGAATTGGCCAAAATTGTGAGTGTTGATGACCGACACATAAACGCACCCCCGGGGTTCATCAATCGTGGAAATCACATCGGGACCCCAAACCTGAGTAATAATCCAAGAAACGGGCCAGAATCGGCCAAAACTGCGAGACTTGACGACCAACACGAAAGCACACCTTGGGGTTCGACAACAATGGAAATCGCTTTAGGACCCTAAAACGGTGAGTAATAGTCCACGAAAGGGACATAATCGACAAAAACCGCGATTGTTGATGACCGAAACATAAATGCACCAGGGGTTCGTCAATCGTGGAAATCCCCCCGGGACCCGAAACTGCGAGTAATAGTCCACAAAACGGGCCAGAATCGGCCAAAACTACGAGTGTTGATGAACGACACGTAAGTGCATCTTTGGGTTCAACAACTATGGAAATCGCTTCGGGACCCCAAAAAGGTGAGTGATAGTCCACGAAACGGGTCAGAATTGGCCAGAACTATGAGTGTTGACGACGGGCACGTAAACGCACCCCCGGGATCGTGAATCATGGAAATCGCTCTGGGACCCCAAAACGGTGAGTAATAGTCCACGAGACGGACCAGAATTGGGCAAAATGGTGAGTGTTGATAACCGACACATAAACGCACCCCGGGGATCGCAAATCGTGTAAATCGCTCTAGGACCCCAAAACGGTGAGTAATAGTGCACCAAACGGACCAGAATCGGCCAAAACTGCGATTGTTGATGACCGACACGTAAGCGCACCGTAGGGTTTGTCAATCGTGGAAATCACTTCGGGATGCCAAAACTGTGTAATAGTTCAAAAACGGGCCAAAATCGGCCAAAACTGCGAGTCTTGACGACCAACACGCAAGCACACCTTGGGGTTTGACAAAAATGGAAATCTCTTTGGGACCCCAAAACGGTGAGTAATAGTCCACGAAACGGGTCGGAATCAACAAAACCTGCGAGTGTTGATGACCGACATGTAAACGCACCCTGAGGTTCGTCAATCATGGAAATCACTCCGGGACCCCAAAACAGCGAGTAATAGTCCACGAGACAGCCAGAATTAACCAAAATTGTGAGTGTTGATGACCAACACATAAACGCACCCCCGGGGTTCGTCAATCGTGGAAATCACTTCGGGACCGCAAAACTGAGTAATAGTCCAAGAAACGGGCCAGAATTGGCCAAAACTGCGAGACTTGACGACCAACACGTAAGCACACATTGGGGTTCGACACAATGGAAATCGCTTTAGGACCCCAAAACGGTGAGTAGTAGTCCACGAAAGGGACAGAATCGAAGAAAACCGCGATTGTTCATGACCGAAACATAAACGCACCAGGGGTTTGTCAAACGTGGAAATCCCTCCGGGACCCGAACCAGCGAGTTATAGTCCACAAAACGGGCCAGAATCGGCCAAAACTGCGAGTGTTGATGAACGACACGTAAGTGCATCTTTGGGTTCAACAACTATGGAAATCGCTTCGGGACCCCATAAAGGTGAGTAATAGTCCACGAAACGGGTCAGAATTGGCTAGAATTATAAGTGTTGATGACGGGCACGTAAACGCATCCCCGGGATCGTGAATCGTGGAAATCGCTCTGGGACCCCAAAACGGTTAGTGATAGTCCACGAGACGGACCAGAATTGGGCAAAATGGTGAGTGTTGATAACCGACACGTAAACGCACCCCGGGGATGGCCAATCGTCTAAATCGCTCTAGGACCCCAAAATGGTGAGTAATAGTGCACCAAACGGACCAGAATCGGCCAAAACTGCGATTGTTGATGACCGACACGTAAGCGCACCATAGGGTTTGTCAATCGTGGAAAGCTCTTTGGGACCCCAAAACGGTGAGTAATAGTCCACGAAACGCGTTAGAATCGACAAAACCTCGAGTGTTGATGACCAACACGTAAACGCACCCCGGGGTTCGTCAATCGTGCAAAACACTTCGGGACCCCGAAATAGTGAGTAATAGTGCACGAAACGGACCAGAATCGGACAAAACTATGATTGTTGATGACCAACACGTAAGCGCACCTTGGG
>NW_025228937.1:9147-10391 GCF_018294505.1 Triticum aestivum
GTGAGTAATAGTCCACGAAACGGGTCGGAATCAACAAAACCTGCGAGTGTTGATGACCGACACGTAAACGCACCCAGAGGTTCGTCAATCGTGGAAATCACTCCGGGACCCCAAAACAGTGAGTAATAGTCCACGAGACGGCCAGAATTGGCCAAAATTGTGAGTGTTGATGACCGACACATAAACGCACCCCCGGGGTTCGTCAATCGTGGAAATCACTTCGGGACCTCAAAACTGAGTAATAATCCAAGAAACGGGCCTGAATCGGCCAAAACTGCGAGACTTGACGACCAACACGAAAGCACACCTTGGGGTTCGACAACAATGGAAATCGCTTTAGGACCCTAAAACGGTGAGTAATAGTCCACGAAAGGGACATAATCGACAAAAACCGCGATTGTTGATGACCGAAACATAAACGCACCAGGGGTTCGTCAATCGTGGAAATCCCTCCGGGACCCGAAACAGCGAGTAATAGTCCACAAAACGGGCCAGAATCGGCCAAAACTGTGAGTGTTGATGAACGACACGTAAGTGCATCTTTGGGTTCAACAACTATGGAAATCGCTTCGGGACCCCAAAAAGCTGAGTAATAGTCCACGAAACGGGTCAGAATTGGCCAGAACTATGAGTGTTGACGACGGGCACGTAAACGCACCCCTGGGATTGTGAATCGTGGAAATCGCTCTAGGACCCAAAAACAGTGAGTAATTGTCCACGTGACAGACCAAAATTGGGCAAAATGGTGAGTGTTGATAACCGACACATAAACGCACCCTGGGGATCGCAAATCCTGTAAATCGCTCTAGGACCCCAAAACGGTGAGTAATAGTGCACCAAACGGACCAGAATCGGCCAAAACTGCGGTTGTTGATGACCGACACGTAAGCGCACCGTAGGGTTTGTCAACGGGGAAATCACTTCGGGATGCCAAAACTATGTAATAGTTCAAAAACGGGCCAAAATCGGCCAAAACTGCGAGTCTTGACGACCAACACGCAAGCACACCTTGGGGTTTGACAAAAATGGAAATCTCTTTGGGACCCCAAAACGGTGAGTAATAGTCCACGAAACGGGTCAGAATCAACAAAACCTGCGAGTGTTGATGACCGACATGTAAACGCACCCAGAGGTTCGTCAATCATGGAAATCACTCCGGGACCCCAAAACAGCGAGTAATAGTCCACGAGACAGCCAGAATTAATCAAAATTGTGAGTGTTGATGACCGACACATAAACGCACC
>NW_025228937.1:12241-17349 GCF_018294505.1 Triticum aestivum
GGGTTCAACAACTATGGAGATCGCTTCGGGACCCCAAAACGGTGAGTAATAGACATTGAAACGGGTCAGAATTGGCCAAAACTATCACTGTTGACGATGAACTCCCAAACGCACCCTGGGGATCTTCAATCATGGAAATCATTCTGGGACCCCAAAATGGAGAGTAATAGTCCACGACACGGACCAGAACTGGCCAAAATTGTGAGTGTTGATAACTGACACGTACACGCACCCCGGGGTTCGTCAATCGTGGAAATCACTTCGGGACCCCAAAACTGAGTAATAGTCCAAGAAACAGTCTAGTATCGGCCCAAACTGCGTGTCTTGACGACCAACATGTAAATGCACCCCGGGGATCGTCAATCGTGGAAATCGCTCTGGGACCCCAAAACAGTGAGTAATAATCCATGAAACAGACCCGAATTGGCAAAAATTGTGAGTGTTGGTAACCAACAGGTAAAATCACCCTGGGGTTCGTCAGTCGTGGAAATCACATCGGGATGCCAAAACTGTGTAATAGTTCAAAACGGGCCAAAATCGGCCAAAACTGCGAGTCTTGACGACCAACATGCAAGCACACCTTGGGATTCGACAAAAATGGAAATCTCTTTGGGACCCCAAAACGGTGAGTAATAGTCCACGAAACGGGTCGGAATCAACAAAACCTGCGAGTGTTGATGACCGACACGTAAACGCACCCAGAGGTTCGTCAATCGTGGAAATCACTCCGGGACACCAAAACAGTGAGTAATAGTCCACGAGACGGCCAGAATTGGCCAAAATTGTGAGTGTTGATGACCGACACATAAACGCACCCCCGGGGTTCGTCAATCGTGGAAATCACTTCGGGACCCCAAAACTGAGTAATAATCCAAGAAACGGGCCTGAATCGGCCAAAACTGCGAGACTTGATGACCAACACGAAAGCACACCTTGGGGTTCGACAACAATGGAAATCGCTTTAGGACCCTAAAACGGTGAGTAATAGTCCACGAAAGGGACATCATCGACAAAAACCGCGATTGTTGATGACCGAAACATAAACGCACCAGGGGTTCGTCAATCGTGGAAATCCCTCCGGGACCCGAAACAGCGAGTAATAGTCCACAAAACGGGCCAGAATCGGCCAAAACTGCGAGTGTTGATGAATGACACGTAAGTGCATCTTTGGGTTCAACAACTATGGAAATCGCTTCGGGCCCCCAAAAAGGTGAGTAATAGTCCACGAAACGGGTCAGAATTGGCCAGAACTATGAGTGTTGACGACGGGCACGTAAACGCACCCCTGGGATTGGGAATCGTGGAAATCGCTCTAGGACCCAAAAACAGTGAGTAATTGTCCACGTGACAGACTAGAATTGGGCAAAATGGTGAGTGTTGATAACCGACACATAAACGCACCCCGGGGATCGCAAATCGTGTAAATCGCTCTAGGACCCCAAAACGGTGAGTAATAGTGCACCAAACGGACCAGAATCGGCCAAAACTGCGATTGTTGATGACCGACACGTAAGCGCACCGTAGGGTTTGTCAATCGTGGAAATCACTTCGGGATGCCAAAACTATGTAATAGTTCAAAAACGGGCCAAAATCGGCCAAAACTGCGAGTCTTGACGACCAACACGCAAGCACACCTTGGGGTTTGACAAAAATGGAAATCTCTTTGGGACCCCAAAACGGTGAGTAATAGTCCACGAAACGGGTCGGAATCAACAAAACCTGCGAGTGTTGATGACCGACATGTAAACGCACCCTGAGGTTCGTCAATCATGGAAATCACTCCGGGACCCCAAAACAGCGAGTAATAGTCCATGAGACAGCCAGAATTAACCAAAATTGTGAGTGTTGATGACCAACACATAAACGCACCCCCGGGGTTCGTCAATCGTGGAAATCACTTCGGGACCGCAAAACTGAGTAATAGTCCAAGAAACGGGCCAGAATTGGCCAAAACTGCGAGACTTGACGACCAACACGTAAGCACACATTGGGGTTCGACACAATGGAAATCGCTTTAGGACCCCAAAACGGTGAGTAGTAGTCCACGAAAGGGACAGAATCGAAGAAAACCGCGATTGTTCATGACCGAAACATAAACGCACCAGGGGTTTGTCAAACGTGGAAATCCCTCCGGGACCCGAACCAGCGAGTTATAGTCCACAAAACGGGCCAGAATCGGCCAAAACTGCGAGTGTTGATGAACGACACGTAAGTGCATCTTTGGGTTCAACAACTATGGAAATCGCTTCGGGACCCCATAAAGGTGAGTAATAGTCCACGAAACGGGTCAGAATTGGCTAGAATTATAAGTGTTGATGACGGGCACGTAAACGCATCCCCGGGATCGTGAATCGTGGAAATCGCTCTGGGACCCCAAAACGGTTAGTGATAGTCCACGAGACGGACCAGAATTGGGCAAAATGGTGAGTGTTGATAACCGACACGTAAACGCACCCCGGGGATGGCCAATCGTCTAAATCGCTCTAGGACCCCAAAATGGTGAGTAATAGTGCACCAAACGGACCAGAATCGGCCAAAACTGCGATTGTTGATGACCGACACGTAAGCGCACCATAGGGTTTGTCAATCGTGGAAAGCTCTTTGGGACCCCAAAACGGTGAGTAATAGTCCACGAAACGCGTTAGAATCGACAAAACCTCGAGTGTTGATGACCAACACGTAAACGCACCCTGGGGTTCGTCAATCGTGCAAAACACTTCGGGACCCCGAAATAGTGAGTAATAGTGCACGAAACGGACCAGAATCGGACAAAACTATGATTGTTGATGACCAACACGTAAGCGCACCTTGGGGTTCAACAACTATGGAGATCGCTTCGGGACCCCAAAACGGTGAGTAATAGACATTGAAACGGGTCAGAATTGGCCAAAACTATCACTGTTGACGATGAACTCCCAAACGCACCCTGGGGATCTTCAATCATGGAAATCATTCTGGGACCCCAAAATGGAGAGTAATAGTCCACGACACGGACCAGAACTGGCCAAAATTGTGAGTGTTGATAACTGACACGTACACGCACCCCGGGGTTCGTCAATCGTGGAAATCACTTCGGGACCCCAAAACTGAGTAATAGTCCAAGAAACAGTCTAGTATCGGCCCAAACTGCGTGTCTTGACGACCAACATGTAAATGCACCCCGGGGATCGTCAATCGTGGAAATCGCTCTGGGACCCCAAAACAGTGAGTAATAATCCATGAAACAGACCCGAATTGGCAAAAATTGTGAGTGTTGGTAACCAACAGGTAAAATCACCCTGGGGTTCGTCAGTCGTGGAAATCACTTCGGGATGCCAAAACTGTGTAATAGTTCAAAACGGGCCAAAATCGGCCAAAACTGCGAGTCTTGACGACCAACATGCAAGCACACCTTGGGATTCGACAAAAATGGAAATCTCTTTGGGACCCCAAAACGGTGAGTAATAGTCCACGAAACGGGTCGGAATCAACAAAACCTGCGAGTGTTGATGACCGACACGTAAACGCACCCAGGGGTTCGTCAATCGTGGAAATCACTCCGGGACCCCAAAACAGTGAGTAATAGTCCACGAGACGGCCAGAATTGGCCAAAATTGTGAGTGTTGATGACCGACACATAAACGCACCCCCGGGGTTCGTCAATCGTGGAAATCACTTCGGGACCCCAAAACTGAGTAATAATCCAAGAAACGGGCCTGAATCGGCCAAAACTGCGAGACTTGACGACCAACACGAAAGCACACCTTGGGGTTCGACAACAATGGAAATCGCTTTAGGACCCTAAAACGGTGAGTAATAGTCCACGAAAGGGACATCATCGACAAAAACCGCGATTGTTGATGACCGAAACATAAACGCACCAGGGGTTCGTCAATCGTGGAAATCCCTCCGGGACCCGAAACAGCGAGTAATAGTCCACAAAACGGGCCAGAATCGGCCAAAACTGCGAGTGTTGATGAATGACACGTAAGTGCATCTTTGGGTTCAACAACTATGGAAATCGCTTCGGGACCCCAAAAAGGTGAGTAATAGTCCACGAAACGGGTCTGAATTGGCCAGAACTATGAGTGTTGACGACAGGCACGTAAACGCACCCCTGGGATTGGGAATCGTGGAAATCGCTCTAGGACCCAAAAACAGTGAGTAATTGTCCACGTGACAGACTAGAATTGGGCAAAATGGTGAGTGTTGATAACCGACACATAAACGCACCCCGGGGATCGCAAATCGTGTAAATCGCTCTAGGACCCCAAAACGGTGAGTAATAGTGCACCAAACGGACCAGAATCGGCCAAAACTGCGATTGTTGATGACCGACACGTAAGCGCACCGTTGGGTTTGTCAATCGTGGAAATCACTTCGGGATGCCAAAACTGTGTAATAGTTCAAAAACGGGCCAAAATCGGCCAAAACTGCGAGTCTTGACGACCAACACGCAAGCACACCTTGGGGTTTGACAAAAATGGAAATCTCTCTGGGACCCCAAAACGGTGAGTAATAGTCCACGAAACGGGTCGGAATCAACAAAACCTGCGAGTGTTGATGACCGACATGTAAACGCACCCTGAGGTTCGTCAATCATGGAAATCACTCCGGGACCCCAAAACAGCGAGTAATAGTCCACGAGACAGCCAGAATTAACCAAAATTGTGAGTGTTGATGACCAACACATAAACGCACCCCCGGGGTTCGTCAATCGTGGAAATCACTTCGGGACCGCAAAACTGAGTAATAGTCCAAGAAACGGGCCAGAATTGGCCAAAACTGCGAGACTTGACGACCAACACGTAAGCACACATTGGGGTTCGACACAATGGAAATCGCTTTAGGACCCCAAAACGGTGAGTAGTAGTCCACGAAAGGGACAGAATCGAAGAAAACCGCGATTGTTCATGACCGAAACATAAACGCACCAGGGGTTTGTCAAACGTGGAAATCCCTCCGGGACCCGAACCAGCGAGTTATAGTCCACAAAACGGGCCAGAATCGGCCAAAACTGCGAGTGTTGATGAACGACACGTAAGTGCATCTTTGGGTTCAACAACTATGGAAATCGCTTCGGGACCCCATAAAGGTGAGTAATAGTCCACGAAACGGGTCAGAATTGG
>NW_025228937.1:18461-24899 GCF_018294505.1 Triticum aestivum
CAATCGTGGAAATCACTTCGGGACCCCAAAACTGAGTAATAATCCAAGAAACGGGCCTGAATCGGCCAAAACTGCGAGACTTGACGACCAACACGAAAGCACACCTTGGGGTTCGACAACAATGGAAATCGCTTTAGGACCCTAAAACGGTGAGTAATAGTCCACGAAAGGGACATCATCGACAAAAACCGTGATTGTTGATGACCGAAACATAAACGCACCAGGGGTTCGTCAATCGTGGAAATCCCTCCGGGACCCGAAACAGCGAGTAATAGTCCACAAAACGGGCCAGAATCGGCCAAAACTGCGAGTGTTGATGAATGACACGTAAGTGCATCTTTGGGTTCAACAACTATGGAAATCGCTTCGGGACCCCAAAAAGGTGAGTAATAGTCCACGAAACGGGTCTGAATTGGCCAGAACTATGAGTGTTGACGACGGGCACGTAAACGCACCCCTGGGATTGGGAATCGTGGAAATCGCTCTAGGACCCAAAAACAGTGAGTAATTGTCCACGTGACAGACTAGAATTGGGCAAAATGGTGAGTGTTGATAACCGACACATAAACGCACCCCGGGGATCGCAAATCGTGTAAATCGCTCTAGGACCCCAAAACGGTGAGTAATAGTGCACCAAACGGACCAGAATCGGCCAAAACTGCGATTGTTGATGACCGACACGTAAGCGCACCGTAGGGTTTGTCAATCGTGGAAATCACTTCGGGATGCCAAAACTGTGTAATAGTTCAAAAACGGGCCAAAATCGGCCAAAACTGCGAGTCTTGACGACCAACACGCAAGCACACCTTGGGGTTTGACAAAAATGGAAATCTCTTTGGGACCCCAAAACGGTGAGTAATAGTCCACGAAACGGGTCGGAATCAACAAAACCTGCGAGTGTTGATGACCGACATGTAAACGCACCCTGAGGTTCGTCAATCATGGAAATCACTCCGGGACCCCAAAACAGCGAGTAATAGTCCACGAGACAGCCAGAATTAACCAAAATTGTGAGTGTTGATGACCAACACATAAACGCACCCCCGGGGTTCGTCAATCGTGGAAATCACTTCGGGACCGCAAAACTGAGTAATAGTCCAAGAAACGGGCCAGAATTGGCCAAAACTGCGAGACTTGACGACCAACACGTAAGCACACATTGGGGTTCGACACAATGGAAATCGCTTTAGGACCCCAAAACGGTGAGTAGTAGTCCACGAAAGGGACAGAATCGAAGAAAACCGCGATTGTTCATGACCGAAACATAAACGCACCAGGGGTTTGTCAAACGTGGAAATCCCTCCGGGACCCGAACCAGCGAGTTATAGTCCACAAAACGGGCCAGAATCGGCCAAAACTGCGAGTGTTGATGAACGACACGTAAGTGCATCTTTGGGTTCAACAACTATGGAAATCGCTTCGGGACCCCATAAAGGTGAGTAATAGTCCACGAAACGGGTCAGAATTGGCTAGAATTATAAGTGTTGATGACGGGCACGTAAACGCATCCCCGGGATCGTGAATCGTGGAAATCGCTCTGGGACCCCAAAACGGTTAGTGATAGTCCACGAGACGGACCAGAATTGGGCAAAATGGTGAGTGTTGATAACCGACACGTAAACGCACCCCGGGGATGGCCAATCGTCTAAATCGCTCTAGGACCCCAAAATGGTGAGTAATAGTGCACCAAACGGACCAGAATCGGCCAAAACTGCGATTGTTGATGACCGACACGTAAGCGCACCATAGGGTTTGTCAATCGTGGAAAGCTCTTTGGGACCCCAAAACGGTGAGTAATAGTCCACGAAACGCGTTAGAATCGACAAAACCTCGAGTGTTGATGACCAACACGTAAACGCACCCCGGGGTTCGTCAATCGTGCAAAACACTTCGGGACCCCGAAATAGTGAGTAATAGTGCACGAAACGGACCAGAATCGGACAAAACTATGATTGTTGATGACCAACACGTAAGCGCACCTTGGGGTTCAACAACTATGGAGATCGCTTCGGGACCCCAAAACGGTGAGTAATAGACATTGAAACGGGTCAGAATTGGCCAAAACTATCACTGTTGACGATGGACTCCCAAACGCACCCTGGGGATCTTCAATCATGGAAATCATTCTGGGACCCCAAAATGGAGAGTAATAGTCCACGACACGGACCAGAACTGGCCAAAATTGTGAGTGTTGATAACTGACACGTACACGCACCCCGGGGTTCGTCAATCGTGGAAATCACTTCGGGACCCCAAAACTGAGTAATAGTCCAAGAAACAGTCTAGTATCGGCCCAAACTGCGTGTCTTGACGACCAACATGTAAATGCACCCCGGGGATCGTCAATCGTGGAAATCGCTCTGGGACCCCAAAACAGTGAGTAATAATCCATGAAACAGACCCGAATTGGCAAAAATTGTGAGTGTTGGTAACCAACAGGTAAAATCACCCTGGGGTTCGTCAGTCGTAAAAATCACTTCGGGATGCCAAAACTGTGTAATAGTTCAAAACGGGCCAAAATCGGCCAAAACTGCGAGTCTTGACGACCAACATGCAAGCACACCTTGGGGTTCGACAAAAATGGAAATCTCTTTGGGACCCCAAAACGGTGAGTAATAGTCCACGAAACGGGTCGGAATCAACAAAACCTGCGAGTGTTGATGACCGACACGTAAACGCACCCAGAGGTTCGTCAATCGTGGAAATCACTCCGGGACCCCAAAACAGTGAGTAATAGTCCACGAGACGGCCAGAATTGGCCAAAATTGTGAGTGTTGATGACCGACACATAAACGCACCCCCGGGGTTCGTCAATCGTGGAAATCACTTCGGGACCTCAAAACTGAGTAATAATCCAAGAAACGGGCCTGAATCGGCCAAAACTGCGAGACTTGACGACCAACACGAAAGCACACCTTGGGGTTCGACAACAATGGAAATCGCTTTAGGACCCTAAAACGGTGAGTAATAGTCCACGAAAGGGACATAATCGACAAAAACCGCGATTGTTGATGACCGAAACATAAACGCACCAGGGGTTCGTCAATCGTGGAAATCCCTCCGGGACCCGAAACAGCGAGTAATAGTCCACAAAACGGGCCAGAATCGGCCAAAACTGCGAGTGTTGATGAACGACACGTAAGTGCATCTTTGGGTTCAACAACTATGGAAATCGCTTCGGGACCCCAAAAAGCTGAGTAATAGTCCACGAAACGGGTCAGAATTGGCCAGAACTATGAGTGTTGACGACGGGCACGTAAACGCACCCCTGGGATTGTGAATCGTGGAAATCGCTCTAGGACCCAAAAACAGTGAGTAATTGTCCACGTGACAGACCAAAATTGGGCAAAATGGTGAGTGTTGATAACCGACACATAAACGCACCCTGGGGATCGCAAATCCTGTAAATCGCTCTAGGACCCCAAAACGGTGAGTAATAGTGCACCAAACGGACCAGAATCGGCCAAAACTGCGATTGTTGATGACCGACACGTAAGCGCACCATAGGGTTTGTCAACGGGGAAATCACTTCGGGATGCCAAAACTATGTAATAGTTCAAAAACGGGCCAAAATCGGCCAAAACTGCGAGTCTTGACGACCAACACGCAAGCACACCTTGGGGTTTGACAAAAATGGAAATCTCTTTGGGACCCCAAAACGGTGAGTAATAGTCCACGAAACGGGTCGGAATCAACAAAACCTGCGAGTGTTGATGACCGACATGTAAACGCACCCAGAGGTTCATCAATCATGGAAATCACTCCGGGACCCCAAAACAGCGAGTAATAGTCCACGAGACAGCCAGAATTAATCAAAATTGTGAGTGTTGATGACCGACACATAAACGCACCCCCGGGGTTCGTCAATCGTGGAAATCACTTCGGGACCCCAAAACTGAGTAATAGTCCAAGAAACGGGCCAGAATTGGCCAAAACTGCGAGATTTGACGACCAACACGTAAGCACACATTGGGGTTCGACACAATGGAAATCGCTTTAGGACCCCAAAACGGTGAGTAGTAGTCCACGAAAGGGACAGAATCGAAGAAAACCGCGATTGTTCATGACCGAAACATAAACGCACCAGGGGTTTGTCAAACGTGGAAATCCCTCCGGGACCCGAACCAGCGAGTTATAGTCCACAAAACGGGCCAGAATCGGCCAAAACTGCGAGTGTTGATGAACGACACGTAAGTGCATCTTTGGGTTCAACAACTATGGAAATCGCTTCGGGACCACATAAAGGTGAGTAATAGTCCACGAAACGGGTCAGAATTGGCCAGAATTATAAGTGTTGATGACGGGCACGTAAACGCATCCCCGGGATCGTGAATCGTGGAAATCGCTCTGGGACCCCAAAACGGTTAGTGATAGTCCACGAGACGGACCAGAATTGGGCAAAATGGTGAGTGTTGATAACCGACACGTAAACGCACCCCGGGGATGGCCAATCGTCTAAATCGCTCTAGGACCCCAAAATGGTGAGTAATAGTGCACCAAACGGACCAGAATCGGCCAAAACTGCGATTGTTGATTACCGACACGTAAGCGCACCATAGGGTTTGTCAATCGTGGAAAGCTCTTTGGGACCCCAAAACGGTGAGTAATAGTCCACGAAACGCGTTAGAATCGACAAAACCTCGAGTGTTGATGACCGACACATAAACGCACCCCGGGGTTCGTCAATCGTGCAAAACACTTCGGGACCCCGAAATAGTGAGTAATAGTGCACGAAATGGACCAGAATCGGACAAAACTATGATTATTGATGACAAACACGTAAGCGCACCTTGGGGTTCAACAACTATGGAGATCGCTTCGAGACCCCAAAACGGTGAGTAATAGACATTGAAACGGGTCAGAATTGGCCAAAACTATCACTGTTGACGATGGACTCCCAAACGCACCCCGGGGATCTTCAATCATGGAAATCATTCTGGGACCCCAAAATGGAGAGTAATAGTCCACGACACGGACCAGAACTGGCCAAAATTGTGAGTGTTGATAACTGACACGTACACGCACCCCGGGGTTCGTCAATCGTGGAAATCACTTCGGGACCCCAAAACTGAGTAATAGTCCAAGAAACAGTCCAGTATCGGCCCAAACTGCGTGTCTTGACGACCAACATGTAAATGCACCCCGGGGATCGTCAATCGTGGAAATCGCTCTGGGACCCCAAAACAGTGAGTAATAATCCATGAAACAGACCCGAATTGGCAAAAATTGTGAGTGTTGGTAACCAACAGGTAAAATCACCCTGGGGTTCGTCAGTCGTGGAAATCACTTCGGGATGCGAAAACTGTGTAATAGTTCAAAACGGGCCAAAATCGGCCAAAACTGCGAGTCTTGACGACCAACACGCAAGCACACCTTGGGGTTCGACAAAAATGGAAATCTCTTTGGGACCCCAAAACGGTGAGTAATAGTCCACGAAACGGGTCGGAATCAACAAAACCTGCGAGTGTTGATGACCGACATGTAAACGCACCTAGAGGTTCTTCAATCATGGAAATCACTCCGGGACCCCAAAACAACGAGTAATAGTCCACGAGACGGCCAGAATTAACCAAAATTGTGAGTGTTGATGACCGACACATAAACGCACCCCCGGGGTTCGTCAATCGTGGAAATCACTTCGGGACCCCAAAACTGAGTAATAGTCCAAGAAACGGGCCAGAATTGGCCAAAACTGCGAGACTTGACGACCAACACGTAAGCACACATTGGGGTTCGACACAATGGAAATCGCTTTAGGACCCCAAAACGGTGAGTAGTAGTCCACGAAAGGGACAGAATCGAAGAAAACCGCGATTGTTCATGTCCGAGACATAAACGCACCAGGGGTTTGTCAAACATGGAAATCCCTCCGGGACACGAACCAGCGAGTTATAGTCCACAAAACGGGCCAGAATCGGCCAAAACTGGGAGTGTTGATGAACGACACGTAAGTGCATCTTTGGGTTCAACAACTCTGGAAATAGCTTCGGGACCCCATAAAGGTGAGTAATAGTCCACGAAACAGGTCAGAATTGGCCAGAACTATAAGTGTTGATGACGGGCACGTAAACGCACCCCCGGGATCGTGAATCATGGAAATCGCTCTGGGACCCCAAAACGGTTAGTGATAGTCCACAAGACGGACCAGAATTGGGAAAAATGGTGAGTGTAGATAACCGACACGTAAACGCACCCCGGGGATGGCCAATCGTCTAAATCGCTCTAGGACCCCAAAATGGTGAGTAATAGTGCACCAAACGGACCAGAATCGGCCAAAACTGCGATTGTTGATGACCGACACGTAAGCGCACCATAGGGTTTGTCAATCGTGGAAATCTCTTTGGGACCCCAAAACGGTGAGTAATAGTCCACGAAACGCGTTAGAATCGACAAAACCACGAGTGTTGATGACCGACACGTAAACGCACCCCGGGGTTC
>NW_025228937.1:25168-27380 GCF_018294505.1 Triticum aestivum
GGGGTTCGTCAATCGTGCAAAACACTTCGGGACCCCGAAATAGTGAGTAATAGTGCACGAAACGGACCAGAATCGGACAAAACTATGATTGTTGATGACCAACACGTAAGCGCACCTTGGGGTTCAACAACTATGGAGATCGCTTCGGGACCCCAAAACGGTGAGTAATAGACATTGAAACGGGTCAGAATTGGCCAAAACTATCACTGTTGACGATGGACTCCCAAACGCACCCCGGGGATCTTCAATCATGGAAATCGTTCTGGGACCCCAAAATGGAGAGTAATAGTCCACGACACGGACCAGAACTGGCCAAAATTGTGAGTGTTGATAACTGACACGTACACGCACCCCGGGGTTCGTCAATCGTGGAAATCACTTCGGGACCCCAAAATTGAGTAATAGTCCAAGAAACAGTCCAGAATCAGCCCAAACTGCGTGTCTTGACGACCAACATGTAAATGCACCCCGGGGATCGTCAATCGTGGAAATCGCTCTGGGACCCCAAAACAGTGAGTAATAATCCATGAAACGGACCCGAATTGGCAAAAATTGTGAGTGTTGGTAACCAACAGGTAAAATCACCCAGGGGTTCGTCAGTCGTGGAAATCACTTCGGGATGCGAAAACTGTGTAATAGTTCAAAACGGGCCAAAATCGGCCAAAACTGCGAGTCTTGACGACCGACATGCAAGCACACCTTGGGGTTCGACAAAAATGGAAATCTCTTTGGGACCCCAAAACGGTGAGTGATAGTCCATGAAACGGGTCGGAATCAACAAAACATGCGAGTATTGATGAGCGACATGTAAACGCACCCAGAGGTTCGTCAATCATGGAAATCACTCCGGGACCCCAAAACAGCGAGTAATAGTCCACGAGACGGCCAGAATTAACCAAAATTGTGAGTGTTGATGACCGACACATAAACGCACCCCCGGGGTTCGTCAATCGTGGAAATCACTTCGGGACCCCAAAACTGAGTAATAGTCCAAGAAACGGGCCAGAATTGGCCAAAACTGCGAGACTTGACGACCAACCCGTAAGCACACATTGGGGTTCGACACAATGGAAATCGCTTTAGGACCCCAAAACGGTGAGTAGTAGTCCACGAAAGGGACATAATCGAAGAAAACCGCGATTGTTGATGACCGAAACATAAACGCACCAGGGGTTTGTCAAACGTGGAAATCCCTCCGGGACACGAACCAGCGAGTTATAGTCCACAAAACGGGCCAGAATCGGCCAAAACTGCGAGTGTTGATGAACGACACGTAAGTGCATCTTTGGGTTCAACAACTATGGAAATCGCTTCGGGACCCCATAAAGGTGAGTAATAGTCCACGAAACGGGTCAGAATTGGCCAGAACAATAAGTGTTGATGACGGGCACGTAAACGCACCCCCGGGATCGTGAATCATGGAAATCTCTTTGGGACCCCAAAACGGTGAGTAATAGTCCACGAAACGGGTCGGAATCAACAAAACCTGCGAGTGTTGATGACCGACACGTAAACGCACCCAAAGGTTCGTCAATCGTGGAAATCACTCCGGGACCCTAAAACAGTGAGTAATAGTCCACGAGACGGCCAGAATTGGCCAAAATTGTGAGTGTTGATGACCGACACATAAACGCACCCCCGGGGTTCGTCAATCGTGGAAATCACTTCGGGACCCCCCAAAAATGAGTAATAATCCAAGAAACGGGCCAGAATCGGCCAAAACTGCGAGACTTGACGACCAACACGAAAGCACACCTTGGGGTTCGACAACAATGGAAATCGCTTTAGGACCCTAAAACGGTGAGTAATAGTCCACGAAAGGGACATAATAGACAAAAACCGCGATTGTTGATGACCGAAACATAAACGCACCAGGGGTTCGTCAATCGTGGAAATCCCTCCGGGACCTGAAACAGCGAGTAATAGTCCACAAAACGGGCCAGAATCGGCCAAAACTGCGAGTGTTGATGAACGACACGTAAGTGCCTCTTTGGGTTCAACAACTATGGAAATCGCTTCGGGACCCCAAAAAGGTGAGTAATAGTCCACGAAACGGGTCAGAATTGGCCAGAACTATGAGTGTTGACGACGGGCACGTAAACGCACCCCTGGGATTGTAAATCGTGGATATCGCTCTAGGACCCCCAAACAGTGAGTAATTGTCCACGTGACAGACCAGAAATTGGCAAAATGGTGAGTGTTGATAACCGAC
>NW_025228937.1:28853-32293 GCF_018294505.1 Triticum aestivum
GCACCCCTGGGATTGTGAATCGTGAGAATCGCTCTAGGACCCCAAAACAGTGAGTAATTGTCCACGTGACAGACCAGAATTGGGCAAAATGGTGAGTGTTGATAACAGACAAATAAACGCACCCCGGGGATCGCAAATCCTGTAAATCGCTCTAGGACCCCAAAACGGTGAGTAATAGTGCACCAAACGGACAAGAATCAGCCAAAACTGCGATTGTTGATGACCGACACGTAAGCGCACCGTAGGGTTTGTCAATCGTGGAAATCACTTCGGGATGCCAAAACTGTGTAATAGTTCAAAACGGGCCAAAATCGGCCAAAACTGCGAGTCTTGACGACCAACACGCAAGCACACCTTGGGGTTCGACAAAAATGGAAATCTCTTTGGGACCCCAAAACGGTGAGTAATAGTCCATGAAACGGGACGGAATCAACAAAACCTGCGAGTGTTGATGAGCGACATGTAAACGCACCCAGAGGTTCGTCAATCATGGAAATCACTCCGGGACCCCAAAACAGCGAGTAATAGTCCACGAGACGGCCAGAATTAACCAAAATTGTGAGTGTTGATGACCGACACATAAATGCACCCCCGGGGTTCGTCAATCGTGGAAATCACTTCGGGACCCCAAAACTGAGTAATAGTCCAAGAAACGGGCCAGAATCGGCCAAAACTGCGAAACTTGACGACCAACATGTAAACACACATTGGGGTTCGGCAACAATGGAAATCACTTTAGGACCCCAAAACGGTGAGTAGTAGTCCACGAAAGGGACAGAATCGAAGAAAACCGCGATTGTTGATGACCGAAACATAAACGCACCAGGGGTTCATCAATCGTGGAAATCCCTCCGGGACCCGAAACAGCGAGTTATAGTCCACAAAACGGGCCAGAATCGGCCAAAACTGCGAGTGTTGATGAACGACACGTAAGTGCATCTTTGGGTTCAACAACTATGGAAATAGCTTCGGGACCCCAAAAAGGTGAGTAATAGTCCACGAAACGGGTCAGAATTGGCCAGAACTATGAGTGTTGACGACGGGCACGTAAACGCACCCCTGGGATTGTAAATCGTGGAAATCGCTCTAGGACCCCCAAACAGTGAGTAATTGTCCACGTGACAGACCAGAAATTGGCAAAATGGTGAGTGTTGATAACCGACACATAAACGCACCCCGGGGTTCGTCAATCGTGGAAATCCCTCCGGGACCCCAAAACGGTGAGTAATAGTGCACCAAACGGACCAGAATCGGCCAAAACTGCAATTGTTGATGACCGACACGTAAGTGCATCTTTGGGTTCAACAACTATGGAAATCGCTTCGGGACCCCAAAAAGGTGAGTAATAGTCCACGAAACGGGTCAGAATTGGCCAGAACTATGAGTGTTGACGACGGGCACGTAAACGCACCCCTGGGATTGTGAATCGTGAGAATCGCTCTAGGACCCCAAAACAGTGAGTAATTGTCCACGTGACAGACCAGAATTGGGCAAAATGGTGAGTGTTGATAACCGACACATAAACGCACCCCGGGGATCGCAAATCCTGTAAATCGCTCTAGGACCCCAAAACGGTGAGTAATAGTGCACCAAACGGACCAGAATCGGCCAAAACTGCGATTGTTGATGACCGACACGTAAGCGCACCGTAGGGTTTGTCAATCGTGGAAATCACTTCGGGATGCCAAAACTGTGTAATAGTTCAAAACGGGCCAAAATTGGCCAAAACTACGAGTCTTGACGACCAACACGCAAGCACACCTTGGGGTTCGACAAAAATGGAAATCTCTTTGGGACCCCAAAACGGTGAGTAATAGTCCATGAAACGGGACGGAATCAACAAAACCTGCGAGTGTTGATGAGCGACATGTAAACGCACCCAGAGGT
Source organism: Triticum aestivum (assembly GCF_018294505.1). Lineage (NCBI taxonomy): Eukaryota > Viridiplantae > Streptophyta > Magnoliopsida > Poales > Poaceae > Triticum > Triticum aestivum. The sequence continues at coordinate 30,741 of NW_025228937.1, forward strand.
TCGTCAATCATGGAAATCACTCCGGGACCCCAAAACAGCGAGTAATAGTCCACGAGACGGCCAGAATTAACCAAAATTGTGAGTGTTGATGACCGACACATAAACGCACCCCCGGGGTTCGTCAATCGTGGAAATCACTTCGGGACCCCAAAACTGAGTAATAGTCCAAGAAACGGGCCAGAATCGGCCAAAACTGCGAGACTTGACGACCAACATGTAAACACACATTGGGGTTCGGCAACAATGGAAATCGCTTTAGGACCCCAAAACGGTGAGTAGTAGTCCACGAAAGGGACAGAATCGAAGAAAACCGCGATTGTTGATGACCGAAACATAAACGCACCAGGGGTTCGTCAATCGTGGAAATCCCTCCGGGACCCGAAACAGCGAGTTATAGTCCACAAAACGGGCCAGAATCGGCCAAAACTGCGAGTGTTGATGAACGACACGTAAGTGCATCTTTGGGTTCAACAACTATGGAAATAGCTTCGGGACCCCAAAAAGGTGAGTAATAGTCCACGAAACGGGTCAGAATTGGCCAGAACTATGAGTGTTGACGATGGGCACGTAAACGCACCCCTGGGATTGTAAATCGTGGAAATCGCTCTAGGACCCCCAAACAGTGAGTAATTGTCCACGTGACAGACCAGAATTGGGCAAAATGGTGAGTGTTGATAACCGACACATAAATGCACCCCGGGGTTCGTCAATCGTGGAAATCCCTCCGGGACCCCAAAACGGTGAGTAATAGTGCACCAAACGGACCAGAATCGGCCAAAACTGCGATTGTTGATGAACGACACCTAAGTGCATCTTTGGGTTCAACAACTATGGAAATCGCTTCGGGACCCCAAAAAGGTGAGTAATAGTCCACGAAACGGGTCAGAATTGGCCAGAACTATGAGTGTTGACGACGGGCACGTAAATGCACCCCTGGGATTGTGAATCGTGAGAATCGCTCTAGGACCCCAAAACAGTGAGTAATTGTCCACGTGACAGACCAGAATTGGGCAAAATGGTGAGTGTTGATAACAGACAAATAAACGCACCCCGGGGATCGCAAATCCTGTAAATCGCTCTAGGACCCCAAAACGGTGAGTAATAGTGCACCAAACGGACAAGAATCAGCCAAAACTGCGATTGTTGATGACCGACACGTAAGCGCACCGTAGGGTTTGTCAATCGTGGAAATCACTTCGGGATGCCAAAACTGTGTAATAGTTCAAAACGGGCCAAAATCGGCCAAAACTGCGAGTCTTGACGACCAACACGCAAGCACACCTTGGGGTTCGACAAAAATGGAAATCTCTTTGGGACCCCAAAACGGTGAGTAATAGTCCATGAAACGGGACGGAATCAACAAAACCTGCGAGTGTTGATGAGCGACATGTAAACGCACCCAGAGGTTCGTCAATCATGGAAATCACTCCGGGACCCCAAAACAGCGAGTAATAGTCCACGAGACGGCCAGAATTAACCAAAATTGTGAGTGTTGATGACCGACACATAAATGCACCCCCGGGGTTCGTCAATCGTGGAAATCACTTCGGGAC
>NW_025228938.1:0-529 GCF_018294505.1 Triticum aestivum
CGTCTGTTACAAAGGGATTTCATTTTTTAAAACTTATTTGAACTCCTGACTTTTTGTGTGTTCAGAATGCACCATTCAAAGCCACATCATCGTTTTTCAATCCTTTCTGACTTCATTTGTTATTTTTCATGCATTTACTAACTATTTTAAGCTATAAGACCATAAAATTGAAAAGCATTTCAAATGAACTCTGATAAGGTTGAAAGTTGGCATGGTATCATCATTTCATCCACATAGCATGTGCAAGAAAGTTAAGAGGGTTACGGCAAAAACTGGAAGGACTTCGTGTACGAAACGGACAGTCTCTTTCAAAGTATCAGGATTTCATACGGAAACTCGTCTGTTAAAAAGGGATTTCGTTTTTCAAAACTTATTTGAACTCCTGACTTTTTGTGTGTTCAAAATGCACCATTCAAAGCCACATCATCATTTTTCAATCCTTTGTGACTTCATTTGTTATTTTTCATGCATTTACTTATTATTTTGAGCTATAAGACCATAAAATTGAAAAGCATTTCAAATGAACTCT
>NW_025228938.1:4633-5534 GCF_018294505.1 Triticum aestivum
ATCATTTTTCAATCCTTTCTGACTTCATTTGTTATTTTTCATGCATTTACTAATTATTTTGAGCTATAAGACCATAAAATTGAAAAGCATTTCAAATGAACTCTGAAAAGGTTGAAAGTTGGCATGGTATCATCATTTCATCCACATAGCATGTGCAAGAAAGTTAAGAGGGTTACGGCAAAAACTGGATGCACTTCGTGTACAAAACGGACAATCTCTTTCAAAGTATCAGGATTTCATATGGAAACTCGTCTGTTACAAAGGGATTTCATTTTTTAAACTTATTTGAACTCCTGACTTTTTGTGTGTTCAAAATGCACCATTCAAAGCCACATCATCATTTTTCAATCCTTCCTAACTTCATTTGTTATTTTTCATGCATTTACTAACTATTTTGAGCTATAAGACCATAAAATTGAAAAGTATTTCCAATTAACTCTGAAAAGGTTGAAAGTTGGCATTGTATCATCATTTCATCCACATAGCATGTGCAAGAAACTTGAGAGGGTTACGGCAAAAACTGGATGCACTTCGTGTACAAAACGGACAATCTCTTTCAAAGTATCGGGATTTCATACGGAAACTCGTCTGTTACAAAGGGATTTGATTTTTTAAAACTTATTTGAACTCCTGACTTTTTGTGTGTTCAAAATGCACCATTCAAAGCCACATCATCATTTTTCAATCCTTTCTCACTTCATTTGTTATTTTTCATGCATTTACTAATTATTTTGAGCTATAAGACTATGAAATTGAAAAACATTTCAAATGAACTCTAAAAAGGTTGAAAGTTGGCATGGTATCATCATTTCATCCACATAGCATGTGCAAGATAGTTGAGAGGGTTACGTCAAAAACTGGATGCACTTCGTGTACAAAACAGACAATCTCTTTCAAAGTA
>NW_025228938.1:5695-6576 GCF_018294505.1 Triticum aestivum
TTATTTTTCCTGCATTTACTTATTATTTTGAGCTATAAGACCATAAAATTGAAAAGCATTTCAAATGAACTCTGAAAAGGTTGAAAGCTGGCATGGTATCATCATTTCATCCACATAGCATGTGCAAGAAAGTTGAGAGGGTTACGGCAACAACTGGATGCAGTTCGTGTACAAAACGGACAATCTCTTTCAAAGTATCAGGATTTCATATGGAAACTCGTCTATTACAAAGGGATTTCATTTTTTAAAACTTATTTGAACTCCTGACTTCTTGTGTGTTCAAAATGCACCATTCAAAGCCACATCATCGTTTTTCAATGCTTTCTGACTTCATTTGTTATTTTTCATGCATTTACTAATTACTTTGAGCTATAAGACCATCAAATTGAAAAGCATTTCAAATGAACTCTGAAAAAGTTGAAAGTTCGCATGGTATCATCATTTCATCCACATAGCATGTCAAGAAAGTTGAGAGGGTTACGACAAAAACTGGATGCACTTCGTGTACAAAACGGACAATCTCTTTCAATGTATCAGGATTTCATATGGAAACTCGTCTGTTACAAAGGGATTTCATTTTTTTAAACTTATTTGAACTCCTGAGTTTTTGTGTGTTCAAAATGTACCATTCAAAGCCACATCATCATTTTTCAATTCTTTCTGACTTCATTAGTTATTTTTCATGCATTTTACAAATTATTCTGAGCTATAAGACCATGAAATCGAAAAGCATTTCAAATGAACTCTGAAAAGGTTGAAAGCTGACATGGTATCGTCATTTCATCCACATAGCATGTGCAAGAAAGTCGAGAGGGTTACGGCAAAAACTGGATGCACTTCGTGTACAAAACTGACAATCTCTTTCAAAGTATCAGGATTTC
>NW_025228938.1:7636-8521 GCF_018294505.1 Triticum aestivum
GGGATTTCATTTTTTAAAACTTATTTGAACTCCTGACTTCTTGTGTGTTCAAAATGCACCATTCAAAGCCACATCATCGTTTTTCAATGCTTTCTGACTTCATTTGTTATTTTTCATGCATTTACTAATTACTTTGAGCTATAAGACCATCAAATTGAAAAGCATTTCAAATGAACTCTGAAAATGTTGAAAGTTGGCATGGTATCATCATTTCATCCACATAGCATGTCAAGAAAGTTGAGAGGGTTACGGCAAAAACTGGATGCACTTCGTGTACAAAACGGACAATCTCTTTCAATGTATCAGGATTTCATATGGAAACTCGTCTGTTACAAAGGGATTTCATTTTTTAAAACTTATTTGAACTCCTGAGTTTTTGTGTGTTCAAAATGTACCATTCCAAGCCACATCATCATTTTTCAATTCTTTCTGACTTCATTAGTTATTTTTCATGCATTTTACAAATTATTCTGAGCTATAAGACCATGAAATCGAAAAGCATTTCAAATGAACTCTGAAAAGGTTGAAAGCTGACATGGTATCGTCATTTCATCCACATAGCATGTGCAAGAAAGTCGAGAGGGTTACGGCAAAAACTGGATGCACTTCGTGTACAAAACTGACAATCTCTTTCAAAGTATCAGGATTTCATACGGAAACTCGTCTGTTACAAAGGGATTTCATTTTTTAAAACTTATTTGAATTCCTGACTTTTTGTGTGTTCAAAATGCACCATTCAAAGCCACATCATCGTTTTTCAATCCTTTCTGACTTCATTTGTTATTTTTCGTGCATTTACTTATTATTTTGAGCTATAAGACCCTAAAATTGGAAAGCATTTCAAATGAACTCTGAAAAGGTTGAAAGTTGCCTTGGTATCATCAT
>NW_025228938.1:8571-10107 GCF_018294505.1 Triticum aestivum
CATCATTTCATCCACATAGCATGTGCAAGAAAGTTAAGAGGGTTACGGCAAAAACTGGATGCACTTCGTGTACAAAACGGACAATCTATTTCAAAGTATCAGGATTTCATACGGAAACTCGTCTGTTACAAAGGGATTTCATTTTTTAAAACTTATTTGAGCTCCTGACTTTTTGTGTGTTCAAAATTCAACATTCAAAGAGACGTCATCATTTTTCAATCCTTTCTGACTTCATTTGTTATTTTTCATGCATTTACTTATTATTTTGAGCTATAAGACCATAAAATTAAAAGCATTTCAAATGAACTCTGAAAAGGTTGAAAGTTGGCATGGTATCATCATTTCATCCATATAGCATGTGCAAGATAGTTGAGAGGGTTACGGCAAAAACTGGATGCACTTCGTGTACAAAACGGACAATCTCTTTGAAAGTATCAGGATTTCATACGAAAACTCGTCTGATAAAAAGGGATTTCATTTTTTAAAACTTATTTGAACTCCTGACTTTTTGTGTGTTCAAAATGCACCATTCAAAGAGACATCATCATTTTTCTATCCTTTCTGACTTCATTTGTTATTTTTCATGCATTTACTAATTATTTTGAGGTATAAGACCATAAAATGGAAAAGCTTTTCAAATGAACTCTGAAAAGGTTGAAAGTTGGCATGGTATCATCATTTCATCCACATAGCATGTGCAATAAAGTTGAGAGGGTTACGGCAAAAACTGGGCGCACTTCGTGCACAAAACGGACGATCTCTTTCAAAGTATCAGGATTTCATACGAAAACTCGTTTGTTACAAAGGGATTTCATTTTTAAACTTATTTGAACTCCTGACTTTTTGTGTGTTCAAAATGCACCATTCACAGCCACACCATCATTTTTCAGTCCTTTCTCACTTCATTTGTTATTTTTCATGCATTTACTAATTATTTGGAGCTACAAGACCATAAAATTGAAAAGCATTTCAAATGAACTCTGAAAAGGTTGAAAGTTGGCATGGTATCATCATTTCATCCACATAGCATGTGCAAGAAAGTTAAGAGGTTACGGCAAAAACTGGATGCACTTCGTGTACAAAACGGACGATCTCTTTCAAAGTATCAGGATTTCATACGGAAACTCGTCTGTTACAAAGGGATTTCATTTTTTAAAACTTATTTGAACTCCTGACTTTTTGTGTGTTCAAAATGCACCATTCAAACCCACATCATAATTTTTCAATCCTTTCTGACTTCATTTGTTATTTTTCATGCATTTACTAATTATTTTGAGCTATAAGACCGTAAAATTGAAAAGCATTTCAAATGAACTCTGAAAAGGTTGAAAGTTGGCATGGTATCATCATTTCATCCACATAGCATGTGCAAGATAGTTGAGAGGGTTACGGCAAAAACTGGATGCACTTCGTGTACAAAACGGACAATCTCTTTCAAAGTATCAGGATTTCATACGGAAACTTGTCTGTTACAAAGGGATTTCATTTTTTAAACTTATTTGAACTCCTGACTTTTTGTGTCTTCAAAATGCACCA
>NW_025228938.1:15230-17918 GCF_018294505.1 Triticum aestivum
TGTTACAAAGGGATTTCATTTTTTAAAACTTATTTGAACTCCTGACTTTTTGTGTGTTCAAAATGCACCATTCAAAGCCACATCATCATTTTTCAATCCTTTCTGACTTCATTTGTTATTTTTCATGCATTTACTAATTATTTTGAGCTATAAGACCATAAAATTGAAAAGCATTTCAAAGGAACTCTGAAAAGGTTGAAAGTTGGCATGGTATCATCATTTCATCCACATAGCATGTGCAAGAAAGTTAAGAGGGTTACGGCAAAAACTGGATGCACTTCGTGTACAAAACGGACAATCTCTTTCAAAGTATCAGGATTTCATACGGAAACTCGTCTGTTACAAAGGGATATCATTATTTAAAACTTATTTGAACTCTTGACTTTTTGTGTGTTCAAAATGCACCATTCAAAGCCACATCATCATTTTTCAATCCTTTCTGACTTCATTTGTTATTTTTCATGCATTTACTAATTGTTTTGAGCTATAAGACCATAAAATTGAAAAGCATTTCAAATGAACTCTGAAAAGGTTGAAAGTTGGCATGGTATCATCATTTCATCCACATAGCATGTGCAAGAAAGTTGAGAGGGTTACGGCAAAATTGGATGCACTTCGTGTACAAAACGGACAATCTCTTTCAAAGTATCAGGATTTCATACGGAAACTCGTCTGTTACAAAGGGATTTCATTTTTTTAAACTTATTTGAACTCCTGACTTTTTGTGTGTTCAAAATGCACCATTCAAAGCCACATCATCATTTTTCAATCCTTTCTGACTTCATTTGTTATTTTTCATGTATTTACTAAATATTTTGAGCTATAAGACCATAAAATTGAAAGCATTTCAAATGAACTCTGAAAAGGTTGAAAGTAGGCATGGTATCATCATTTCATCCACATAGCATGTGCAAGAAAGTTGAGAGGGTTACAGCAAAAACTGGATGCACTTCGTGTACAAAACGGACAATCTCTTTCAAAGTATCGGGGTTTCATACGGAAACTCGTCTGTTACAAAGGGATTTCATTTTTTAAACTTATTTGAACTTCTGACTTTTTGTGTGTTCAAAATGCACCATTCACAGCCACACCATAATTTTTCAGTCCTTTCTCACTTCATTTGTTATTTTTCATGCATTTACTAATTATTTTGAGCTATAAGACCATAAAATTGAAAAGCATTTCAAATGAACTCTGAAAAGGTTGAAAGTGGCATGGTATCATCATTTCATCCACATAGCATGTGCAAGAAAGTTAAGAGGGTTACAGCAAAAACTGGATGCACTTCGTGTACAAAACGGACGATCTCTTTCAAAGTATCAGGATTTCATACGGAAACTCGTCTGTTACTAAGGGATTTCATTTTTTAAAACTTATTTGAACTCCTGACTTTTTGTGTGTTCAAAATGCACCATTCAAACCCACATCATAATTTTTCAATCCTTTCTGACTTCATTTGTTATTTTTCATGCATTTACTAATTATTTTGAGCTATAAGACCGTAAAATTGAAAAGCATTTCAAATGAACTCTGAAAAGGTTGAAAGTTGGCATGGTATCATCATTTCATCCACATAGCATGTGCAAGATAGTTGAGAGGGTTACGGCAAAAACTGGATGCACTTCGTGTACAAAACGGACAATCTCTTTCAAAGTATCAGGATTTCATACGGAAACTTGTCTGTTACAAAGGGATTTCATTTTTTAAACTTATTTGAACTCCTGACTTTTTGTGTCTTCAAAATGCACCATTCAAAGCGACATCATCATTTTTCAATCCTTTCTGACTTCATTTATTGTTTTTCATGCATTTACTAATTATTTTGAGCTATAAGACCATAAAATTGAAAAGCATTTCAAATGAACTCTGAAAAGGTTGAAAGTTGGCATGGTATCATCATTTCATCCACATAGCATGTGCAAGAAAGTTAAGAGGGTTACGGCAAAAACTGGATGCACTTCGTGTACAAAACGGACAATCTCTTTCAAAGTATCAGGATTTCATATGGAAACTCGTCTGTTACAAAGGGATTTCATTTTTTTAAACTTATTTGAACTCCTGACTTTTTGTGTGTTCAAAATGCACCATTCAAAGCCACATCATCATTTTTCAATCCTTTCTAACTTCATTTGTTATTTTTCATGCATTTACTAACTATTTTGAGCTATAAGACCATAAAATTGAAAAGTATTTCCAATTAACTCTGAAAAGGTTGAAAGTTGGCATTGTATCATCATTTCATCCACATAGCATGTGCAAGAAACTTGAGAGGGTTACGGCAAACACTGGATGCACTTCGTGTACAAAACGGACAATCTCTTTCAAAGTATCGGGATTTCATACGGAAACTCGTCTGTTACAAAGGGATTTGATTTTTTAAAACTTATTTGAACTCCTGACTTTTTGTGTGTTCAAAATGCACCATTCAAAGCCACATCATCATTTTTCAATCCTTTCTCACTTCATTTGTTATTTTTCATGCATTTACTAATTATTTTGAGCTATAAGACTATGAAATTGAAAAACATTTCAAATGAACTCTAAAAAGGTTGAAAGTTGGCATGGTATCATCATTTCATCCACATAGCATGTGCAAGATAGTTGAGAGGGTTACGGCAAAAACTGGATGCACTTCGTGTACAAAACAGACAATCTCTTTCAAAGTATCAGGATTTCATATGGAAACTC
>NW_025228938.1:23024-24758 GCF_018294505.1 Triticum aestivum
TCATGTATTTACTAAATATTTTGAGCTATAAGACCATAAAATTGAAAGCATTTCAAATGAACTCTGAAAAGGTTGAAAGTAGGCATGGTATCATCATTTCATCCACATAGCATGTGCAAGAAAGTTGAGAGGGTTACAGCAAAAACTGGATGCACTTCGTGTACAAAACGGACAATCTCTTTCAAAGTATCAGGATTTCATACGGAAACTCGTCTGTTACAAAAGGATTTTATTTTTTAAAACTTATTTGAACTCCTGACTTCTTGTGTGTTCAAAATGCACCATTCAAAGCCACATCATCATTTTTAATCCTTTCCGACTTTATTTGTTATTTTTCATGCATTTGCTAATTACTTTGAGCTATAAGACCATAAAATTGAAAAGCATTTCAAATGAACTCTGAAAAGTTGAAAGTTGGCATAGTATCATCATTTCATCCACATAGCATGTGCAAGAAATTTGAGAGGGTTACGGTAAAAACTGGATGCACTTCGTGTACAAAATGGAAAATCTCTTTCAAAGTATCAGGATTTCATACGGAAACTCGTCAAAGGGATTTCATTTTTTAAAACTTATTTGAACTCCTGACTTTTTGTGTGTTCAAAATACACCATTCAAAGCCACATCATCATTTTTCAAGCCTTTCTGACTTCATTTGTTAATTTTCATGCATTTACTAATTACTTTGAGCTATAAGACCATAAAATTGAAAAGCATTTCAAATGAACTCTGAAAAGGTTGAAAGTTGGCATGGTATCATCATTTCATCCACATAGCACGTGCAAGAAAGTTGAGAGGGTTACGGCAAAAACTGGATGCACTTCGTGTACAAAACGGACCATCTCTTTCAAAGTATCAGGATTTCATACGGATACTCATCTGTTACAAAGGGATTTCATTTTTTTAAACATATTGGAACTCCTGACTTTTTGTGTGTTCAAAATGTACCAGTCAAAGCCACATCATCATTTTTCAATCCTTTCTTACTTCATTAGTTATTTTTCATGCATTTACTAATTATTTTGAGCTATAAGACCATGAAATTGAAAAGCATTTCAAATGAACTCTGAAAAGGTTGAAAGTTGGCATGGTATCATCATTTCATCCACATAGCATGTGCAAGAATGTTGACAGGGTTACGGCAAAAACTGGATGCACTTCGTGTACAAAACGGACAATCTCTTTCAAAGTATCAGGATTTCATACGGAAACTTGTCTGTTACAAAGGGATTTCATTTTTTTAAACTTATTTGAACTCCTGACTTTGTGTGTGTTCAAAATGCACGATTCAAAGCCATATCATCATTTTTCAATCCTTTCTGACTTCATTTGTTATTTTTCATGCATTTACTAATTATTTTGAGCTATAACACCCTAAAATTGGAAAGCATTTCAAATGAACTCTGAAAAGGTTGAAAGTTGGCATGGTATCATCATTTCATCCACATAGCATGTGCAAGAAAGTTGAGAGGGTTACGGCAAAAACTGGATGCACTTCGTGTACAAAACGGACAATCTCTTTCAAAGTATCAGGATTTCATATGGAAACTCGTCTGGTACAAAGGGATTTCATTTTTTTAAACTTATTTGAACTCCTGACTTTTTGTGTGTTCAAAATTCACCATTCAAAGCCACATCATCATTTTTCAATCCTTTCTCACTTCATTTGTTATTTTTCATGCATTTACTAATTATTTTGAGCTATAAGACCATAAAATTGAAAAGCATTTCAAA
>NW_025228938.1:29522-30016 GCF_018294505.1 Triticum aestivum
AAACTTATTTGAACTCCTGACTTTTTGTGTGTTCAAAATTCAACATTCAAAGAGACATCATCATTTTTCAATCCTTTCTGACTTCATTCGTTATTTTTCATGCATTTACTAATTATTTTGAGCTATAAGACCATAAAATTGAAAAGCATTTCACATGAACTCTGAAAAGGTTGAAAGTTGGCATGGTATCATCATTTCATCCACATAGCATGTGCAAGATAGTTGAGAGGGTTACGGCAAAAACTGGATGCACTTCGTGTACAAAACGGACAATCTCTTTCAAAGTATCAGGATTTCATACGGAAACTCGTCTGTTAAAAAGGGATTTCATTTTTTAGAACTTATTTGAACTCCTAACTTTTTGTGTGTTCAAAATGCATCATTCAAAGAGACATCATCATTTTTCTATCCTTTCTGACTGCATTTGTTATTTTTCATGCATTTACTAATTATTTTGAGCTATAAGACCATAAAATTGAAAAGCTTTTCAAATG
>NW_025228938.1:31409-32292 GCF_018294505.1 Triticum aestivum
AAATGTACCAGTCAAAGCCACATCATCATTTTTCAATCCTTTCTTACTTCATTAGTTATTTTTCATGCATTTACTAATTATTTTGAGCTATAAGACCATGAAATTGAAAAGCATTTCAAATGAACTCTGAAAAGGTTGAAAGTTGGCATGGTATCATCATTTCATCCACATAGCATGTGCAAGAATGTTGAGAGGGTTACGGCAAAAACTGGATGCACTTCGTGTACAAAGCAGACAATCTCTTTCAAAGTATCAGGATTTCATACGGAAACTCGTCTGTTACAAAGGGATTTCATTTTTTTAACTTATTTGAACTCCTGACTTTGTGTGTGTTCAAAATGCACCATTCAAAGCCATATCATCATTTTTCAATCCTTTCTGACTTCATTTGTTATTGTTCATGCATTTACTAATTATTTTGAGCTATAACACCCTAAAATTGGAAAGCATTTCAAATGAACTCTGAAAAGGTTGAAAGTTGGCATGGTATCATCATTTCATCCACATAGCATGTGCAAGAAAGTTGAGAGGGTTACGGCAAAAACTGGATGCACTTCGTCTACAAAACGGACGATCTCTTTCAAAGTATCAGGATTTCATACGAAAACTCGTCTGTTACAACGGGATTTCATTTTTTTAAACTTATTTGAACTCCTGACTTTTTGTGTGTTCAAAATTCAACATTCAAAGAGACATCATCATTTTTCAATCCTTTCTGACTTCATTCGTTATTTTTCATGCATTTACTAATTATTTTGAGCTATAAGACCATAAAATTGAAAAGCATTTCACATGAACTCTGAAAAGGTTGAAAGTTGGCATGGTATCATCATTTCATCCACATAGCATGTGCAAGATAGTTGAGAGGGTTACGGCAAAAACT
>NW_025228939.1:0-1339 GCF_018294505.1 Triticum aestivum
ACACGAAGTGCATCCAGTTTTTGCCGTAACCCTCTCAACTTTCTTGCACATGCTATGTGGATGAAAATACCATGCCAACTTTCAACCTTTTCAGAGTTCATTTGAAATGCTTTTCAATTTTAGGGTCTTATAGCTCAAAATAATTAGTAAATGCATGAAAAATAACAAATGAAGTCAGAAAGGATTGAAAAATGATGATGTGGCTTTGAATGGTGCATTTTGAACACACAAAAAGTCAGGAGTTCAAATAAGTTTTAAGAAATGAAATCCCTTTGTAACAGACGAGTTTCCGGATTAAATCCTGATACTTTGAAAGAGATTGTCCGTTTTGTACACGAAGTGCATCCAGTTTTTGGCATAACCCTCTCAACTTTCTTGCACATGCTCTGTGGATGAAATGATGATACATTGCCAACTTACAACCTTTTCAGAGTTCATTTGAAATGCTTTTCAATTTTAGGGTCTTATAGCTCAAAATAATGAGTAAATGCATCAAAAATAACAAATGAAGTCAGAAAGGATTGAAAAATGATGACGTGGCTTTGAATGGTGCATTTTGAACACACAAAAAGTCAGGAGTTCAAATAAGTTTAAAAAATGAAATACCTTTGTAACAGACGAGTTTCCGGATGAAATCCTGATACTTTCAAAGAGATTATCCGTTTTGTACACGAAGTGCATCCATTTATTGCCGTAACCCTCTCAACTTTCTTGCACATGCTATGTGGATGAAATGATGATACCATGCAAACTTTCAACCTTTTCAGAGTTCATTTGAAAATGCTTTTCAATTTTAGGGTCTTATAGCTCAAAATAATTAGTAAATGCATGAAAAGTAACAAATGAAGTCAGAAAGGATTGAAAAATGATGATGTGACTTTGAATGGTGCATTTTGAACACACAAAAAGTCAGGAGTTCAAATAACTTAAAAAAATGAAATCTCTTTGTAACAGACGAGTTTCCGGATGAAATCCTGATACTTTGAAAGAGATTGTCCGTTTTGTACACGAGGTGCATCCAGTTTTTGCCGTAACCCTCTCAACTTTCTTGCACATGCTATGTGGATGAAAATACCATGCCAACTTTCAACGTTTTAAGAGTTCATTTGAAATGCTTTTTAATTTTAGGGTCTTATAGCTCAAAATAATTAGTAAATGCATGAAAAATAACAAATGAAGTCAGAAAGGATTGAAAAATGATGATGTGGCTTTGAATGGTGCATTTTGAACACACAAAAAGCCAGGAGTTCAAATAAGTTTTAAAAATGAAATCCCTTTGTAATAGACGAGTTTCCGGATGAAATCTGATACTTTGAAAGAGATTCTCCGTTTTATACAC
>NW_025228939.1:3576-4533 GCF_018294505.1 Triticum aestivum
CAACCTTTTCAGAGTTCATTTGAAATGCTTTTCAATTTTAAGGTCTTATAGCTCAAAATAATTAGTAAATGCATGAAAAATAACAAATGAAGTCAGAAAGGATTGAAAAATGATGATGTGACTTTGAATGGTGCATTTTGAACACACAAAAAGTCAGGAGTTCAAATAACTTCAAAAAATGAAATCTCTTTGTAACAGACGAGTTTCCGGATGAAATCCTGATACTTTGAAAGAGATTGTCCGTTTTGTACACGAGGTGCATCCAGTTTTTGCCGTAACCCTCTCAACTTTCTTGCACATGCTATGTGGATGAAATGATGATACCATGCAAACTTTCAACCTTTTCAGAGTTCATTTGAAATGCTTTTCAATTTTAGGGTCTTATAGCTCAAAATAATTAGTAAATGCATGAAAAATAACAAATGAAGTCAGAAAGGATTGAAAAATGATGATGTGGCTTTGAATTGTGCATTTTGAACACAGAAAAAGTTAGGAGTTCAAATAAATTTTAAAAAATGAAATCCCTTTGTAACAGATGAGTTTCCGGATGAAATCCTGATACTTTGAAAGAGATTGTCCGTTTTGTACACGAAGTGCATCCAGTTTTTGCCGTAACCCTCTCAACTTTCTTGCACATGCTATATGGATGAAAATACCATGCCAACTTTCAACCTTTTCAGAGTTCATTTGAAATGCTTTTCAATTTTAGGGTCTTATAGCTCAAAATAATTAGTAAATGCATGAATAATAACAAATGAAGTCAGAAAGGATTGAAAAATGATGATGTGGCTTTGAATGGTGCATTTTGAACACACAAAAAGTCAGGAGTTCAAATAAGTTTTAAAAATGAAATCCCTTTGTAATAGACGAGTTTCCGGATGAAATCCTGATACTTTGAAAGAGATTCTCCGTTTTATTCACGAAGTGCATCCAGTTTTTGCCGTAACCCTCTCAACT
>NW_025228939.1:4565-5094 GCF_018294505.1 Triticum aestivum
AATTTTATGGTCTTATAGCTCAAAATAATTAGTAAATGCATGAAAAATAACAAATGAAGTCAGAAAGGATTGAAAAATGATGATGTGGCTTTGAATGTTGAATTTTGAACACAAAATGTCAGGAGTTCAAATAAGTTTAAAAAATTAAATCCCTTCGTAACAGACGAGTTTCCGTATGAAATCCGGATACTTTGAAAGAGATTGTCCGTTTTGTACACGAAGTGCATCCAGTTTTTGCCGTAACCCTCTCAACTTCATTGCACATGCTATGTGGATGAAATGATGATACCATGCCAACTTTCAACCTTTTCAGAGTTCATTTGAAATGCTTTTCAATTTTAGGGTCTTATAGCTCAAAATAATTAGTAAATGCATGAAAAATAACAAATGAAGTCAGAAAGGATTGAAAAATGATGATGTGGATTTGAATGGTGCATTTTGAACACACAAAAAGTCAGGAGTTCAAATAAGTTTTAAAAATGAAATCCCTTTGTAATAGATGAGTTTCCGTATGAAATCCTGATACTTT
>NW_025228939.1:6072-7440 GCF_018294505.1 Triticum aestivum
TTTTGTACACGAAGTGCATCCAGTTTTTGGCATAACCCTCTCAACTTTCTTGCACATGCTCTGTGGATGAAATGATGATACATTGCCAACTTACAACCTTTTCAGAGTTCATTTGAAATGCTTTTCAATTTTAGGGTCTTATAGCTCAAAATAATGAGTAAATGCATGAAAAATAACAAATGAAGTCAGAAAGGATTGAAAAATGATGACGTGGCTTTGAATGGTGCATTTTGAACACACAAAAAGTCAGGAGTTCAAATAAGTTTAAAAAATGAAATACCTTTGTAACAGACGAGTTTCCGGATGAAATCCTGATACTTTGAGAGAGATTATCCGTTTTGTACACGAAGTGCATCCATTTATTGCCGTAACCCTCTCAACTTTCTTGCACATGCTATGTGGATGAAATGATGATACCATGCAAACTTTCAACCTTTTCAGAGTTCATTTGAAAATGCTTTTCAATTTTAGGGTCTTATAGCTCAAAATAATTAGTAAATGCATGAAAAGTAACAAATGAAGTCAGAAAGGATTGAAAAATGATGATGTGACTTTGAATGGTGCATTTTGAACACACAAAAAGTCAGGAGTTCAAATAACTTAAAAAAATGAAATCTCTTTGTAACAGACGAGTTTCCGGATGAAATCCTGATACTTTGAAAGAGATTGTCCGTTTTGTACACGAAGTGCATCCAGTTTTTGCCGTAACCCTCTCAACTTTCTTGCACATGCTATGTGGATGAAAATACCATGCCAACTTTCAACGTTTTAAGAGTTCATTTGAAATGCTTTTTAATTTTAGGGTCTTATAGCTCAAAATAATTAGTAAATGCATGAAAAATAACAAATGAAGTCAGAAAGGATTGAAAAATGATAATGTGGCTTTGAATGGTGCATTTTGAACACACAAAAAGCCAGGAGTTCAAATAAGTTTTAAAAATGAAATCCCTTTGTAATAGACGAGTTTCCGGATGAAATCTGATACTTTGAAAGAGATTCTCCGTTTTATACACGAAGTGCATCCAGTTTTTGCCGTAACCCTCTCAACTTTCTTGCACATGATATGTGGATGAAATGATGATACCATGCCAACTTTCAACCTTTTCAGTGTTCATTTGAAATGCTTTTCAATTTTAGGGTCTTATAGCTCAAAATAATTAGTAAATGCATGAAAAATAACAAATGAAGTCAGAAAGGATTGAAAAATGATGATGTGGCTTTGAATGGTGCATTTTGAACACACAAAAAGTCAGGAGTTCAAATAAGTTTTAAAAAATGAAATCCATTTGTAACAGACGAGTTTCCGTATGAAATCCTGATACTTTGAAAGAGATTGTCCGTTTTGTACACGAAGTGCATCCAGTTTTT
>NW_025228939.1:12020-13252 GCF_018294505.1 Triticum aestivum
CGAAGTGCATCCAGTTTTTGCCGTAACCCTCTCAACTTTCTTGCACATGCTATGTGGATGAAAATACCATGCCAACTTTCAAACTTTTCAGAGTTCATTTCAAATGCTTTTCAATTTTAGGGTCTTATAGCTCAAAATAATTAGTAAATGCATGAAAAATAACAAATGAAGTCAGAAAGGATTGAAAAATGATGACATGGCTTTGAATGGTGCATTTTGAACACACAAAAAGTTAGGAGTTCAAATAAGTTTTAAAAAATGATCGAAATCCCTTTGTAACAGACGAGTTTCCGTATGAAATCCTGATACTTTGAAAGAGATTGTCCGTTTTGTACACGAAGTGCATCCAGTTTTTGCTGTAACCCTCTCAACCTTCTGGCACATGCTATGTGGATGAAATGATGATACCATGCAAACTTTCAACCTTTTCAGAGTTCATTTGAAATGCTTTTCAATTTTAGGGTCTTATAGCTCAAAATAATTAGAAAATGCATGAAAAATAACAAATGAAGTCAGAAAGGATTGAAAAATGATGATGTGGCTTTGAATGGTGCATTTTGAACACACAAAAAGTCAGGAGTTCAAATAACTAATAAAAAATGAAATCCCTTTGTAACAGACGAGTTTCCGGATGAAATCCTGATACTTTGAAAGAGATTGTCCGTTTTGGACACGAAGTGCATCCAGTTTTTGCCGTAACCCTCTCAACATTCTTGCACATGCTATGTGGATGAAAATACCATGCCAAGTATCAACCTTTTCAAAGTTCATTTGAAATGCTTTTCAATTTTAGGGTCTTATAGCTCAAAATAATTAGTAAATGCATGAAAAATAACAAATGAAGTCAGAAAGGATTGAAAAATGATGATGTGGCTTTGAATGGTGCATTTTGAACACAGAAAAAGTCAAGAGTTCAAATAAGTTTTAAAAAATGAAATCCCTTTGTAACAGACGAGTTTCCGGATGAAATCCTGGTACTTTGAAAAAGATTCTCCGTTTTATACACGAAGTGCATCCAGTTTTTGCCGTAACCCTCTCAAATTTCTTGCACATGCTATGTGGATGAAATGATGATACCATGCCAACTTTCAACCTTTTCAGAGTTCATTTGAAATGCTTTTCAATTTTACGGTCTTATAGCTCAAAATAATTAGTAAATGCATGAAAAATAACAAATGAAGTCAGAAAGGATTGAAAAATGATGATGTGGCTTTGAATGGTGCATTTTGAAC
>NW_025228939.1:13296-14289 GCF_018294505.1 Triticum aestivum
AAAAAATGAAATCCCCTTGTAACAGACGAGTTTCCGGATGAAATCCTGATACTTTGAAAAAGATTCTCCGTTTTATACACGAAATGCATCCAGTTTTTGCCGTAACCCTCTCAACTTTCTTGCACATGCTATGTGGATGAAATGATGATACCATGCCAACTTTCAACCTTTTCAGAGTTCATTTGAAATGCTTTTCAATTTTACGGCTTATAGCTCAAAATAATTAGTAAATGCATGAAAAATAACAAATGAAGTCAGAAAGGATTGAAAAATGACGATGTGGCTTTGAATGGTGCATTTTGAACACAGAAAAACTCAGGAGTTCAAATAAGTTTTAAAAAATGAAATCCCTTTGTAAAAGACGAGTTTCCATATGAAATCCTGATATTTGAAAGAGATTGTCCGTTTTGTACACGAAGTGCATCCAGTTTTTGCCGTAACCCTCTCAACTTTCTTGCACATGCTATGTGGATGAAATGATGATACAATGCCAACTTTCAACCTTTTCAGAGTTCATTTGAAATTCTTTTCAATTTTAGGGTCTTATAGCTCAAAATAATTAGTAAATGCATGAAAAATAACACATGAAGTCAGAAAGGATTGAAAAATGATGATGTGGCTTTGAATGGTGCATTTTGAACACAGAAAAAGTCAGGAGTTCAAATAAGTTTTAAAAAATGAAATCCCTTTGTAACAGACGAGTTTCCGGATGAAATACTGATACTTTGAAAGAGATTATCCGTTTTGTACACGAAGTGCATCCAGTTTTTGCCGTAACCCTCTCAACTTTCTTGCACATGCTATGTGGATGAAAATACCATGCCAACTTTCAACCTTTTCAAAGTTCATTTGGAAAGCTTTTCAATTTTAGGGTCTTATAGCTCAAAATAATTAGTAAATGCATGAAAAATAACAAATGAAGTCAGAAAGGATTGAAAAATGATGATGTGGCTTTGAATGGTGCATTTTGAACACAGAAAAAGTTAGGAGTTC
>NW_025228939.1:17144-17983 GCF_018294505.1 Triticum aestivum
TTAAAAAATGATCGAAATCCCTTTGTAACAGACGAGTTTCCGTATGAAATCCTGATACTTTGAAAGAGATTGTCCGTTTTGTACACGAAGTGCATCCAGTTTTTGCCGTAACCCTCTCAACTTTCTGGCACATGCTATGTGGATGAAATGATGATACCATGCAAACTTTCAACCTTTTCAGAGTTCATTTGAAATGCTTTTCAATTTTAGGGTCTTATAGCTCAAAATAATTAGAAAATGCATGAAAAATAACAAATGAAGTCAGAAAGGATTGAAAAATGATGATGTGGCTTTGAATGGTGCATTTTGAACACACAAAAAGTCAGGAGTTCAAATAACTAATAAAAAATGAAATCCCTTTGTAACAGAGGAGTTTCCGGATGAAATCCTGATACTTTGAAAGAGATTGTCCGTTTTGGACACGAAGTGCATCCAGTTTTTGCCGTAACCCTCTCAACTTTCTTGCACATGCTATGTGGATGAAAATACCATGCCAACTTTCAACCTTTTCAGAGTTCATTTGAAATGCTTTTCAATTTTAGGGTCTTATAGCTCAAAATAATTAGTAAATGCATGAAAAATAACAAATGAAGTCAGAAAGGATTGAAAAATGATGATGTGGCTTTGAATGGTGCATTTTGAACACAGAAAAAGTCAGGAGTTCAAATAAGTTTTAAAAAATGAAATCCCTTTGTAACAGACGAGTTTCCGGATGAAATCCTGATACTTTGAAAGAGATTATCCGTTTTGTACACGAAGTGCATCCAGTTTTTGCCGTAACCCTCTCAACTTTCTTGCACATGCTATGTGGATGAAAATACCATGCCAACTTTCAACCT
>NW_025228939.1:17993-19530 GCF_018294505.1 Triticum aestivum
TGATACTTTGAAAGAGATTGTCCGTTTTGGACACGAAGTGCATCCAGTTTTTGCCGTAACCCTCTCAACTTTCTTGCACATGCTATGTGGATGAAAATACCATGCCAACTTTCAACCTTTTCAAAGTTCATTTGAAATGCTTTTCAATTTTAGGGTCTTATAGCTCAAAATAATTAGTAAATGCATGAAAAATAACAAATGAAGTCAGAAAGGATTGAAAAATGATGATGTGGCTTTGAATGGTGCATTTTGAACACAGAAAAAGTCAGGAGTTCAAATAAGTTTTAAAAAATGAAATCCCTTTGTAACAGACGAGTTTCCGGATGAAATCCTGATACTTTGAAAAAGATTCTCCGTTTTATACACGAAGTGCATCCAGTTTTTGCCGTAACCCTCTCAACTTTCTCGCACATGCTATGTGGATGAAATGATGATACCATTCCAACTTTCAACCTTTTCAGAGTTCATTTGAAATGCTTTTCAATTTTACGGTCTTATAGCTCAAAATAATTAGTAAATGCATGAAAAATAACAAATGAAGTCAGAAAGGATTGAAAAATGATGATGTGGCTTGGAATGGTGCATTTTGAAGACACAAAAAGTCAGGAGTTCAAATAAGTTTTAAAAAATGAAATCCCTTTGTAACAGACGAGTTTCCGGATGAAATCCTGATACTTTGAAAAAGATTCTCTGTTTTATACACGAAATGCATCCAGTTTTTGCCGTAACCCTCTCAACTTTCTTGCACATGCTATGTGGATGAAATGATGATACCATGCCAACTTTCAACCTTTTCAGAGTTCATTTGAAATGCTTTTCAATTTTACGGCTTATAGCTCAAAATAATTAGTAAATGCATGAAAAATAACAAATGAAGTCAGAAAGGATTGAAAAATGACGATGTGGCTTTGAATGGTGCATTTTGAACATACAAAAACTCAGGAGTTCAAATAAGTTTTAAAAAATGAAATCCCTTTGTAACAGACGAGTTTCCATATGAAATCCTGATATTTGAAAGAGATTGTCCGTTTTGTACACGAAGTGCATCCAGTTTTTGCCGTAACCCTCTCAACTTTCTTGCACATGCTATGTGGATGAAATGATGATACAATGCCAACTTTCAACCTTTTCAGAGTTCATTTGAAATTCTTTTCAATTTTAGGGTCTTATAGCTCAAAATAATTAGTAAATGCATGAAAAATAACACATGGAGTCAGAAAGGATTGAAAAATGATGATGTGGCTTTGAATGGTGCATTTTGAACACACAAAAAGACAGGAGTTCAAATAAGTTTTGAAAAATGAAATCCCTTTGTAACAGACGAGTTTCCGGATGAAATCCTGATACTTTGAAAGAGATTGTTCGTTTTGTACACGAAGTGCATCCAGTTTTTGCCGTAACCCTCTCAACTTCCTTGCACATGCTATGTGGATGAAATGATGATACCATGCAAAATTACAACCTTTTCAGAGTTCATTTGAAATGCTTTTCAATTTTAGGGTCTTATAGCTCAAAATAATTAGTAAATGCATGAAAA
>NW_025228939.1:19562-22080 GCF_018294505.1 Triticum aestivum
TAAAAAATGAAATCCCTTTGTAACAGACGAGTTTCCGGATGAAATCCTGATACTTTGAAAGAGATTGTCCGTTTTGTACACGAAGTGCATCCAGTTTTTGCCGTAACCCTCTCAACTTTCTTGCACATGCTATGTGGATGAAATGATGATACCATGCCAAATTACAACCTTTTCAGAGTTCATTTGAAATGCTTTTCAATTTTAGGGTCTTATAGCTCAAAATAATTAGTAAATGCATGAAAAATAACAAATGAAGTCAGAAAGGATTGAAAAATGATGATGTGGCTTTGAATGGTGCATTTTGAACACACAAAAAGTCAGGAGTTCAAATAACTAATAAAAAATGAAATCCCTTTGTAACAGACGAGTTTCCGGAGGAAATCCTGATACTTTGAAAGAGATTGTCCGTTTTGTACACGAAGTGCATCCAGTTTTTGCCGTAACCCTCTCAACTTTCTTGCACATGCTATGTGGATGAAATGATGATACCATACCAACTTACAACCTTTTCAGAGTTCATTTGAAATGCTTTTCAATTTTAGGGTCTTATAGCTCAAAATAATTAGTAAATGCATGAAAAATAAGAAATGAAGTCAGAAAGGATTGAAAAATGATGATGTGGCTTTGAATGGTGCATTTTGAACACACAAAAAGTCAGGAGTTCAAATAAGTTTTAAAAATGAAATCCCTTTGTAACACACGAGTTTCCGGATGAAATCCTGATACTTTGAAAGAGATTGTCCGTTTTGTACACGAAGTGCATCCGGTTTTTGCCGTAACCCTCTCAACTTTCTTGCACATGCTATGTGGATGAAATGATGATACCATGCCAACTTATAACCTTTTCAGAGTTCATTTGAAATGCTTTTCAATTTTAGGGTCTTATAGCTCAAAATAATTAGTAAATGCATGAAAAATAACAAATGAAGTCAGAAAGGATTGAAAAATGATGATGTGGCTTTGAATGGTGCATTTTGAACACACAAAAAGTCAGGAGTTCAAATAAGTTTTAAAAAATGAAATCCCTTTGTATGAGACGAGTTTCCGTATGAAATCCTGATACTTTGAAAGAGATTGTCCGTTGTGTACACGAAGTGCATCCAGTTTTTCCGTAACCCTCTCAACTTTGTTGCACATGCTATGTGGATGAAATGATGATACAATGCCAACTTTCAACCTCTTCAGAGTTCATTCGAAATTCTTTTCAATTTTAGGGTCTTATAGCTCAAAATAATTAGTAAATGCATGAAAAATAACACATGAAGTCAGAAAGGATTGAAAAATGATGATGTGGCTTTGAATGGTGCATTCTGAACACACAAAAAGTCAGGAGTTCAAATAAGTTTTTAAAAATGAAATCCCTTTGTAACAGACGAGTTTCCGGATGAAATCCTGATACTTTGAAAGAGATTATCCATTTTGTACACGAAGTGCATCCAGTTTTTGCCGTAACCCTCTCAACTTTCTTGCACATGCTATGTGGATGAAATGATGATACCATGCCAACTTTCAACCTTTTCAGAGTTCATTTGAAATGCTTTTCAATTTTACGGTCTTATAGCTCAAAATAATTAGTAAATGCATGAAAAATAACAAATGAAGTAAGAAAGGATTGAAAAATGATGATGTGGCTTTGGATGGTGCATTTTGAACACACAAAAAGTCAGGAGTTCAAATAACTAATAAAAAATGAAATCCCTTTGTAACAGACGAGTTTCCGGATGAAATCCTGATACTTTGAAAGAGATTGTCCGTTTTGTACACGAAGTGCATCCAGTTTTTGCCGTAACCCTCTCAACTTTCTTGCACATGCTATGTGGATGAAATGATGATACCATGCCAAATTACAACCTTTTCAGAGTTCATTTGAAATGCTTTTCAATTTTAGGGTCTTATAGCTCAAAATAATTAGTAAATGCATGAAAAATAACAAATGAAGTCAGAAAGGATTGAAAAATGATGATGTGGCTTGGAATGGTGCATTTTGAACACACAAAAAGTCAGGAGTTCAAATAACTAATAAAAAATGAAATCCCTTTGTAACAGACGAGTTTCCGGAGGAAATCCTGATACTTTGAAAGAGATTGTCCGTTTTGTACACGAAGTGCATCCAGTTTTTGCCGTAACCCTCTCAACTTTCTTGCACATGCTATGTGGATGAAATGATGATACCATGCCAACTTACAACCTTTTCAGAGTTCATTTGAAATGCTTTTCAATTTTAGGGTCTTATAGCTCAAAATAATTAGTAAATGCATGAAAAATAAGAAATGAAGTCAGAAAGGATTGAAAAATGATGATGTGGCTTTGAATGGTGCATTTTGAACACACAAAAAGTCAGGAGTTCAAATAAGTTTTAAAAAATGAAATCCCTTTGTAACACACGAGTTTCCGGATGAAATCCTGATACTTTGAAAGAGATTGTCCGTTTTGTACACGAAGTGCATCCATTTTTTGCCGTAACCCTCTCAACTTTCCTGCACATGCTATGTGGATGAAATGATGATATCATGCCAAC
>NW_025228939.1:22090-22820 GCF_018294505.1 Triticum aestivum
GAAATCCCTTTGTAACACACGAGTTTCCGGATGAAATGCTGATACTTTGAAAGAGATTGTCCGTTTTGTACACGAAGTGCATCCGCTTTTTGCCGTAACCCTCTCAACTTTCTTGCACATGCTATGTGGATGAAATGATGATACCATGCCAACTTATAACCTTTTCAGAGTTCATTTGAAATGCTTTTCAATTTTAGGGTCTTATAGCTCAAAATAATTAGTAAATGCATGAAAAATAACAAATGAAGTCAGAAAGGATTGAAAAATGATGATGTGGCTTTGAATGGTGCATTTTGAACACACAAAAAGTCAGGAGTTCAAATAAGTTTTAAAAAATGAAATCCCTCTGTAAGAGACGAGTTTCCGTATGAAATCCTGATACTTTGAAAGAGATTGTCCGTTGTGTACACGAAGTGCATCCAGTTTTTCCGTAACCCTCTCAAATTTGTTGCACATGCTATGTGGATGAAATGATGATACAATGCCAACTTTCAACCTCTTCAGAGTTCATTCGAAATTCTTTTCAATTTTAGGGTCTTATAGCTCAAAATAATTAGTAAATGCATGAAAAATAACACATGAAGTCAGAAAGGATTGAAAAATGATGATGTGGCTTTGAATGGTGCATTCTGAACACACAAAAAGTCAGGAGTTCAAATAAGTTTTAAAAAATGAAATCCGTTTGTAACAGACGAGTTTCCGGATGAAATCCTGATACTTTGAAAGAGAT
>NW_025228939.1:22830-23375 GCF_018294505.1 Triticum aestivum
ACGAAGTGCATCCAGTTTTTCCGTAACCCTCTCAAATTCGTTGCACATGCTATGTGGATGAAATGATGATACAATGCCAACTTTCAACCTCTTCAGAGTTCATTCGAAATTCTTTTCAATTTTAGGGTCTTATAGCTCAAAATAATTAGTAAATGCATGAAAAATAACACATGAACTCAGAAAGGATTGAAAAATGATGATGTGGCTTTGAATGGTGCATTCTGAACACACAAAAAGTCAGGAGTTCAAATAAGTTTTAAAAAATGAAATCCCTTTGTAACAGACGAGTTTCCGGATGAAATCCTGATACTTTGAAAGAGATTGTCCGTTTTGTACACGAAGTGCATCCAGTTTTTGCCGTAACCCTCTCAACTTTCTTGCACATGCTATGTGGATGAAATGATGATACCATGCCAAATTACAACCTTTTCAGAGTTCATTTGAAATGCTTTTCAATTTTAGGGTCTTATAGCTCAAAATAATTAGTAAATGCATGAAAAATAACAAATGAAGTCAGAAAGGATTGAAAAATGATGATGTGGCTT
>NW_025228939.1:27461-28048 GCF_018294505.1 Triticum aestivum
ACTTTCTTGCACATGCTATGTGGATGAAGTGATGATACCATGCCAACTTACAACCTTTTCAGAGTTCATTTGAAATGCTTTTCAACTTTAGGGTCTTATAGCTCAAAATAATTAGTAAATGCATGAAAAATAACAAATGAAGTCAGAAAGGATTGAAAAATGATGATGTAGCTTTGAATGGTGCATTTTGAACACACAAAAAGTCAGGAGTTCAAATAAGTTTTAAAAGTGAAATCCCTTTGTAACACACGATTTTCCGGATGAAATCCTGATACTTTGAAAGAGATTGTCCGTTTTGTACACGAAGTGCATCCAGTTTTTGCCGTAACCCACTACTGGAATCAGCTAATTTGCCATCTGCCAGCTCTTTGCCGTCTGCTAGCTGACAGCAAAGAAGCTCTTTGCCGTCTGCCAGCTCTTTGCCATCAGCTACCCAAAAGCAGACGGCAAAGAAGCTCTTTGCCGTCGGCCAGCTGACGGCAAAGAATCTTTGCCGTCCGCTGGCGGACGGCAAAGAGTGAGGTGGCCCCCACCCCCCGCCCGTTTTTGAAAAACTTAACGGGCCACCTCTTTGCCGTCCGCTAGCA
>NW_025228939.1:28102-32273 GCF_018294505.1 Triticum aestivum
ACGGCAAAGAGGCAAAAAAGCGGACGGCAAAGGGGGGCGGACGGCAAAGAGCCTACTACCTAACGGCATCCAGTTTTGTACACGAAGTGCATCCAGTTTTTGCCGTAACCCTCTCAACTTTCTTGCACATGCTATGTGGATGAAATGATGATACAATGCCAACTTTCAACCTTTTCAGAGTTCATTTGAAATTCTTTTCAATTTTAGGGTCTTATAGCTCAAAATAATTAGTAAATGCATGAAAAATAACAAATGAAGTCAGAAAGGATTGAAAAATGACGATGTGGCTTTGAATGGTGCATTTTGAACACACAAAAAGTCAGGAGTTCAAGTAAGTTTTAAAAAATGAAATCCCTTTGTAACAGACGAGTTTCCGTATGAAATCCTGATACTTTGAAAGAGATTGTCCGTTGTGTACACGAAGTGCATCCAGTTTTTCCGTAACCCTCTCAACTTTGTTGCACATGCTATGTGGATGAAATGATGATACAATGCCAACTTTCAACCTCTTCAGAGTTCATTCGAAATTCTTTTCAATTTTAGGGTCTTATAGCTCAAAATAATTAGTAAATGCATGAAAAATAACACATGAAGTCAGAAAGGATTGAAAAATGATGATCTGGCTTCTAATGGTGCATTTTGAACACACAATAAGACAGGAGTTCAAATAAGTTTTAAAAAATGAAATCCCTTTGTAACAGACGAGTTTCCGGATGAAATCCTGATACTTTGAAAGAGATTGTCCGTTTTGTACACGAAGTGCATCCAGTTTTTGCCGTAACCCTCTCAACTTTCTTGCACATGCTATGTGGATGAAATGATGATACCATGCCAACTTACAACCTTTTCAGAGTTCATTTGAAATGCTTTTCAAATTTAGGGTCTTATAGCTCAAAATAATTAGTAAATGCATGAAAAATAACAAATGAAGTCAGAAAGGATTGGAAAATGATGATGTGGCTTTGAATGGTGCATTTTGAACACACAAAAAGTCAGGAGTTCAAATAAGGTTTAAAAAATGAAATCCCTTTGTAACAGACGAGTTTCTGGATGAAATCCTGATACTTTGAAAGAGATTGTCCGTTTTGTACACGAAGTGCATCCAGTTTTTGCCATAACCCTCTCAACTTTCTGGCACATGCTATGTGGATGAAATGATGATACCGTGCAAACTTTCAACCTTTTCAGAGTTCATTTGAAATGCTTTTCAATTTTAGGGTCTTATAGCTCAAAATAATTAGTAAATGCATGAAAAATAACAAATGAAGTCAGAAAGGATTGAAAAATGATGATGTGGCTTTGAATGGTGCATTTTGAACACACAAAAAGTCAGGAGTTCAAATAAGTTTAAAAAAATGAAATCCCTTTGTAACAGACGAGTTTCCGTATGAAATCCTGATACTTTGAAAGAGATTGTCCGTTTTCTACACGAGGTGCATCCAGTTTTTGCCGTAACCCTCTCAACTTTCTTGCACATGCTATGTGGATGAAATGATGATACCATGCAAACTTTCAACCTTTTCAGAGTTCATTTGAAATGCTTTTCAATTTTAGGGTCTTATTGCTCAAAATAATTAGTAAATGCATGAAAAATAACAAATGAAGTCAGAAAGGATTGAAAAATGATGATGTGGCTTTGAATGGTGCATTTTGAACACACAAAAAGTCAGGAGTTCAAATGAGGTTTAAAAAATGAAATCCCTTTGTAACAGACGAGTTTTCGGATGAAATCCTGATACTTTGAAAGAGATTGTCCGTTTTGTACACGAAGTGCATCCAGTTTTTGCCGTAACCCTCTCAACTTTCTTGCACATGCTATGTGGATGAAATGATGATACCATGCCAATTTACAACCTTTTCAGAGTTCATTTGAAATGCTTTTCAAATTTAGGGTCTTATAGCTCAAAATAATTAGTAAATGCATGAAAAATAACAAATGAAGTCAGAAAGGATTGAAAAATGATGATGTGGCTTTGAATGGTGCATTTTGAACACACAAAAAGTCAGGAGTTCAAATAAGGTTTAAAAAATGAAATCCCTTTGTAACAGACGAGTTTCTGGATGAAATCCTGATACTTTGAAAGAGATTGTCCGTTTTGTACACGAAGTGCATCCAGTTTTTGCCATAACCCTCTCAACTTTCTTGCACATGCTATGTGGATGAAATGATGATACCATGCCATCTTACAACCTTTTCAGAGTTCATTTGAAATGCTTTTCAATTTTAGGGTCTTATAGCTCAAAATAATTAGTAAATGCATGAAAAATAACAAATGAAGTCAGAAAGGATTGAAAAATGATGATGTGGCTTTGAATGGTGCATTTTGAACACACAAAAAGTCAGGAGTTCAAATAAATTTTAAAAAATGAAATCCCTTTGTAACAGACGAGTTTCCGTATGAAATCCTGATACTTTGAAAGAGATTGTCCGTTTTGTACACGAAATGCATCCAGTTTTTGCCGTAACCCTCTCAACTTTCTTGCACATGCTATGTGGATGAAATGATGATACCATGCAAACTTTCAACCTTTTCAGAGTTCATTTGAAATGCTTTTCAATTTTAGGGTCTTATAGCTCAAAATAATTAGTAAATGCATGAAAAATAACAAATGAAGTCAGAAAGGATTGAAAAATGATGATGTGGCTTTGAATGGTGCATTTTGAACACACAAAAAGTCAGGAGTTCAAATAAGTTTTGAAAAATGAAATCCCTTTGTAACAGAAGAGTTTCTGGATGAAATCCTGATACGTTGAAAGAGATTGTCCGTTTTGTACACGAAGTGCATCCAGTTTTTGCCGTAACCCTCTCAACTTTCTTGCACATGCTATGTGGATGAAAATACCATGCCAACTTTCAACCTTTTGAGAGTTCATTTGAAATGCTTTTCAATTTTAGGGTCTTATAGCTCAAAATAATTAGTAAATGCATGAAAAATAACAAATGAAGTCAGAATGGATTGAAAAATGATGATGTGGCTTTGAATGGTGCATTTTGAACACACAAAAAGTCAGGAGTTCAAATAAGTTTTAAAAAATGAAATCCCTTTGTAACAGACGAGTTTCCGGATGAAATCCTGATACTTTGAAAGAGATTGTCCGTTTTGTACACGAAGTGCATCCAGTTTTTGCCGTAACCCTCTCAACTTTCCTGCACATGCTATGTGGATGAAATGATGATATCATGCCAACTTTCAACCTTTTCAGAGTTCATTTGAAATGCTTTTCAATTTTAGGGTCTTATAGCTCAAAATAATTAGTAAATGCATGAAAAATAAGAAATGAAGTCAGAAAGGATTGAAAAATGATGATGTGGCTTTGAATGGTGCATTTTGAACACACAAAAAGTCAGGAGTTCAAATAAGTTTTAAAAAATGAAATCCCTTTGTAACACACGAGTTTCCGGATGAAATCCTGATACTTTGAAAGAGATTGTCCGTTTTGTACACGAAGTGCATCCGGTTTTTGCCGTAACCCTCTCAACTTTCTTGCACATGCTATGTGGATGAAATGATGATACCATGTCAACTTATAACCTTTTCAGAGTTCATTTGAAATGCTTTTCAATTTTAGGGTCTTATAGCTCAAAATAATTAGTAAATGCATGAAAAATAACAAATGAAGTCAGAAAGGATTGAAAAATGATGATGTGGCTTTGAATGGTGCATTTTGAACACACAAAAAGTCAGGAGTTCAAATAAGTTTTAAAAAATGAAATCCCTTTGTAAGAGACGAGTTTCCGTATGAAATCCTGATACTTTGAAAGAGATTGTCCGTTGTGTACACGAAGTGCATCCAGTTTTTCCGTAACCCTCTCAACTTTGTTGCACATGCTATGTGGATGAAATGATGATACAATGCCAACTTTCAACCTCTTCAGAGTTCATTCGAAATTCTTTTCAATTTTAGGGTCTTATAGCTCAAAATAATTAGTAAATGCATGAAAAATAACACATGAAGTCAGAAAGGATTGAAAAATGATGATGTGGCTTTGAATGGTGCATTCTGAACACACAAAAAGTCAGGAGTTCAAATAAGTTTTAAAAAATGAAATCCCTTTGTAACAGACGAGTTTCCGGATGAAATCCTGATACTTTGAAAGAGATTATCCATTTTGTACACGAGGTGCATCCAGTTTTTGCCGTAACCCTCTCAACTCTCTTGCACATGCTG
>NW_025228940.1:0-32227 GCF_018294505.1 Triticum aestivum
TCGGCGTTCTTCTGGTCGCCTGAGTCGACGGAGAGGGATACGGCGATGATTCGGAGCTCCTGGACTGCTCAAGGGAAGGAGGGAGAGGCGGTGGCCGCGGCTATGGCGGCAGCGAGCTCGCGGGCGTCTCGGCCATGGTGGAGAGGGCGAGAGGGAGACGAGGGGGAGAGTGCGGGGCGGTCAGATCAATCCAGACGGCTCTCGCGGGTCTGTCTGTGGCACCACGCAAGCTAGCAGGCAGGAGGTGGCATGGGCGCGTGTGTGCGCACGGCGAGCACGCGCTCGGCGTCCTTCTGGCGCGGTGGAGACGACGGCTGGCAGCGCCAGTCAGCTGGGCCAGAGTAGATGGGCCGCCAGGTAAGTGGCTGGATCCTTTCTCTCTCTCCTTTTTCTATTTATTTCAGTTTTCTATTATTCTGTAAATTTTAAGGGCTTTATTAATAATACCTATGCACTTCCAAAAATCATGAGACTGCTTGTGGACACCATTTCGATTAGTTCCAATAACCAGAATTTCAATTCATGAATATTTGGACATTTAATATAATATATTAAATTTGAATGCCCAAATGCAAATAAGGTATGATTTAATTCAGTGACCTAATGTTGTCCTGGAAAAATGTGAACCAATTTTTCCAGAGGTTCTAACCCAGGACAAAAATGATGGACATTTTAGAAGGGTATTTCAGGTTCATTGAAAATATTTTTATTTTGATCCTAGTTGCATTTCATTTGGTGCTAGGGTTTGAACACCCCCATTTCAAGTTTCTGAGAAATTTAAACATGATGCAAGATGATGATGTAATGACAAGCAAGGCCAAAGCTAGGGCTATGACAACTCACCCCACTAAACAAGAATCTCGTCCTGAGATTCAAGACATGAGGTAAGAAGACAGAGGGGATACAAAGCTAGCACGATCTTAATGATCCAAGTGCCCTCATCGTTCATATTGATTTATTGCTCCAAATTGATCTTGACATCTTTGCTTGCGAGATCTTCATCTAACACGACGACGATAGAAGGAAACTCTATCGAAAAGGATTATTGAAGCTCTTCATACCAGGCTAATGGCAATTCACAAACGATCGTTTGAAGGAATTCGAAGAAATGGCATACACAGTTTGGTAAGGAAACTACGGTTATAGGGCAATTCGGCGAATGGGAGGCACCTTCCAATTGACACCGAGGATGTACCCTAGTGCCTGAGCATGCCTTCAAGAACTTGAGCATTTCCAAATTCATCAGGGTTTTACCAACATCCGTGCCGAGGATCCTGGCAACACCTCATACTACCATGATGAATAGTGATGGACGATGCAGATGCAAAGGAAGACAACACTTCCTCAGATTTGTCCTTAACAATGCCAAGAAACAAAACCTGGATGATCGACCGAGAGACATTTAGCACTCCACTTCTAATGTTCTCCTTGATGTACCAGCCTAACCTAATACCAGTCGCTATCTGGAACATCAAGTAAAGGTCTGACTTCGGGAGAACAAAGGATCCATAAGGAACAACTTCTAAAATAAGTCGCACGACATCCTTATGGAGAGGATGGTCAACTTGCTCAGTTAAGATGCTACAATAATAGATCTTCGGCTAGGTGTGTCGGCCAACATCAACCTTGTCGGGACCTACATCATAGATCTTAGAATAGTTCCAACCATCATATCTGCATGAGATTCAGATCTGGTCGGTAACAGGACATTTCAGACATCATGTCTGGAAAAGAAATTTTGCAACACAAATCGACAAGACGATGTTGCGAGATTCTCAAGAAATGAACTACGATAGCAAACTCCAAGGCATGAGCTAGTTCTGGTACACAGATGTGACACGATGTCCCAGACAAGCATGACCACGTGGTAGTCTTACTATAAAACACTACCGAGTTCTGGTTGGGAATCATCATTGAGGATATCGAAGTCCTTGCATACGGCATGCTCTTAAGAAGAAACTTCTTCTCCTTGAACAACTCAATCAGTGGCTTGGTGTGCTAGGGAATACATATGGAATGGAGGTAATTAATCTACCAAACCACAGTATACTTCGCACGTATGCATGACTGATTTGGGATGATTCCAGGGGAAAAACAAACCTTTGTCAAATTCATGGCGGCAACTTACACCTAATGCATGTGAACTTGGAGAAAGTCACTTCTTTCACCAAACATATACCTCATGAGCGGAACACGACAGCAATGTTTACAAAGTTTCCAACACTAGCTCAATGTTCAAGATGAATCATGGAGGAGATAAAATGTTGCTGATGGGCTCAACAACAACTCACCAAAATTTCCATATCACTGGAATTCCGCCATTATGTGAACAAGGTGGTAGTATTGGTCAGACCAAAGGATGTAATGGTGTATGCCCGAGGGATCAACCACGAGTAAGACAACATTACGAATATCGTTGGTTCTGGTCTGATTTGATGATAGCCCATACTCAAATCAAAGGTTGGATAAAATGATAGGTCCATTAACTGATCACGAGGGTCAGTCGATGAAAATATCAACTTTCTTCAACACACATACAAGATATCCCTTAAAATGAACTAAGTTGGACAAGCATTTATCTTCCAACTCTCCAAGTTGTTGTTTGGCTTAACCAACTAGCTCAGGGGTATCCAACACATATTCTTGGAGAATGGGTGGTTTGGAGGAAAACCAACATGATCACGAACTCAACATAGCGGTCGGGTGACAACCTGGTAATACTTTCGAGAAGATATTCGGAAAATCACGAACCACCGGTATGTTACTAAGCTTGAGAGCAACCTTGCTTTTCAGAGCAAGACGATATGACTGAATAAGCAAGGACTGGCACTATCCTGACTCATTGATCGAGGAGTGCACCGGGAATAAGGACTAGGTAGCACAATCAATCTCAGGATGATGATTCATTAACCAACACGCTAAGAATGAGAATATTGTCCATTAACTACCAACCAACAAGGTTGCCAGGAGTATTGATTTCACACATCATGATTCACCTGTCGGCATTCCGGTTTCAACAACACGGAACCGAGAAATGAAAATGATGGCGAGAAGTATCACTGTGTCAAGAATTCATAAGAGGGGGTGCAATTCTCATGACAATCCTGACATAAAGAAGGTAATACTTCAAGGTAGAACAGACCAGAAGCTGGATTGGCATTTTGATCTATGGAATACAACTTCTTTGACCCAATCCTAGATATGGATGAGGTACTGAAGTTTGTTTCTCCTAGTCATTCCAGAATAGAATGGCTTGACAGACCACAAGAATAATAAGCATCGATAATACGAATGCACAATTACTCCTGACTATCAATTGATAGGCGAGGATCAAAATACAACTAAAGAGGGACAACTCAAAAGAACATATGATTTCTGAGTTGTGGATGCATGGATTAGCATGTCGAACCAAATTCAACATATTTCTTCCGGATAACACATGCAGAAAGGTAGAACTGGCAGTCTCACATCATAGAGTCGAGAACTCATCAAGAGCACTCCGGTTGTGATCCTTTGGTTCAACAAGGAACTTCTGCCATAAATAGTTCATGGTATTTGGAAGAAGGAAATACCACGGACCTCGAGGACTACCACAAAGGTTACTAATATCCTAAAGGAACTAGCAAACACTATCAACATGAAGCAGGTAGGGTGAATCTCGGGTTTAAGAACCCAGGAATAGAATGCCTACTAACTAAGTGGCATCACGAGATGCTTTTGGGAATGATGGCCAGAGTCATCACACTGGAAACACAAATCATGGCTAGCTTACTAGGTGGTACTCTAAGACACCTAGGGTCATAATAATAATTCCAACATATATGTAGAGGCAATGGAATACCTCAACTCAACAATTAGTGTGATTAACCTGGCCGAAAGAAACATCAGGAATGGAAAGGGGGATTTGCAAATGCATCAAACTATTTAGAAACCTGGGATGACTTGGACAGCATAACGGCTGCAAATGCTTAAAATGATTTAAGACATCTTGCAAAATGGTGGCATAACCACTCAACAACATAACAACAAGGTTCTGAGATCAACTGAGAACACACTAAAAGTAGTAGAAACTGAACTGAGGCTTGAAACTATCAATTCTATAAGTCTATGGATTAGTAACACGTCATCCTAATAGATAGATGAGAAGGCCTAGTTCCTTAACCCCGTAGGAAGAGAAGAGGATGACTCAGATCAGAAGGCCATGAGGGATAAGGAGTAAAAAGAGCCTTACGTTCGATCCCACAATCAATTCCCATATATAACTAAAGAATTTCTAGACTCAACTTCGACCAGTTTGGCTTGGTAATCCTATAGGCAGTTAAGCTCTGATACTAAAGCTGTCAGGACCCCGACTCAATGCCACATCGATCTAGCATGCAACACCTCATATCACTTTGCGGCCTCACGCATGGTATTCCCATGGGTGTCGCCTTACCTTTGCCCGGGACCGTTTGCGCCTTTTGGCCCATGTATATGATAGTGTTGCTAGCATCCATATGATAAGGAGCCCGGGCTGACATGGCTAGTTGTAAACCCAAAGTGGCACAAACTTACAGGTACAGGCATCCATGACCCAGCATCGAACGTGTCGGTCATCAGCGAGTGAATCCAGGCTGTAGCACTGGGCTAGCAGGACTCCGGTGAACCGGGCTGTAACGGGCTAACAGGACTCCGGTATTCATTGTGTGACATTTCCCCGAAGGGACAGACACATGAACGAAGAAGGACACATGCCGGCCAGCCTAAGTGTTCCGGAGCAGTAGCAAGCTCCCATGGCTCAGTGGAAGCACTAGGAGACATTTCCCGGTAAGAGAGGCTACTAAGGATAAACAACTAGATAGTCAGATCCCACACATACCAAGCATTTCAATAACATACACACAATATGCTCGATATGTGCAAATACAACATGGAATCACAACATGACTCTACAACTCAAGTATTTTATTCAATAGGCTCCGAGGAGCGAGATATTACAAACATGGGTCTCATGACCCAACATTCAGAGCACACAAATCAAAGCACAAGCGGAAGCTTAACATGTCTAAGTACAGACAACTATAAATGAAAAAGGCTAAGAAGCCTGACCATCTACCAGATCCTACCGAGGGCACAAGATCGTAGCTGAGGTATCAAGCTAAACGTCGAAGTCCAAGCGGAACTACTAGTGAGACTGAAGTCTCTCTGCAAAACATAAAATAGGAAAACATGAGTACAAATGTACCCAGCAAGACTTACATCAGAACTAGCTACATATGCATCATTATCAACAAAGGGATAGTGGGGTTTAACTGCAGCAAGTCAGCTTTGACTCAGTGGCTATCCTGAACTACGACTGCAATGTAACTCTTTGAGGTGGCGCACACGAGTCCACATATTCACCATATCAATACACCACTATGGATCCCCTCCCGTCTCCCTATGAGAACGCCATCCATAGCACTCACGCTTATCTTGCGTATTTTAGAGTATCCACTTTCACTTGTCTATGAACTGTACAGGCAACCCAGAAGTCCTTTACCGCGGACACGGCTATTCGAATAGATAATGTTAACCCTGCAGGGGTGTACTTCTTCACACACGCTCTCGCCACTTACCGCCATGTACACGTCATGTATCTCGGCAACCTTCAAGCGGAAGCCTGGCGAGGGTGTCGGCCACGACCTGACTAACCACACAAGTCTCTAGTCCAGGTTTATCGCCTATTCGGGTTCTATCCGCAAGGAGATCCGGCCAGGGTGTCGCTCACGGCCCCAAACGATGTGTGCAGGGTTCCCAAGTCCACCATCCGGGTGCCACTTGGTACACCGGACCACTGTGCCTAGTCTGTCCCAAGCCCACCTGTACCGGGTGCCACTTGGTAGACTACTAACACTACCTACAAACACCAGAAACTAGTTGTAACTCCTGGACAGAGATCAGGTTGATTAATAAGTCGAGAGGGGCCGAGTTACCGGAACCCAATGTGTGGTAGTAGCTGTTCATGGATCACAACACACAGAACTCAGTTCCTGAAGATGGCTGCAATGAGACAACCCACCATGTACTCCTACATGGCCTCTCACCGCTACCTTTATCAAATCGTGTTCACACACTTAGCTCATACTCAGTTGGACATGTTTACACACCTCCAATTCATCCCTGATGAATCAGACCTGACACAACTCTAAGCAATAGCAGGCATGACAAACAAGCATGAATGAGTAGGCACATCAGGGCTCAAACAACTCCTACTCATGCTAGTGGGTTTCATCTATTTACTGTGGCAATGACAGGTCATGCAGAGGGTAAAGGGGTTCAGCTACCGCAGCAAGTAACAGTTGTATCGTTGTTGTCCTAATGCAGTAAAATAGAGCAGGAGCGAGAAAGTGGGATTGTATCGGAATGAACAAGGGGGTTTTGCTTGCCTGGCACTTCTGAAGATAATATAGTTCTTCATCGGTGTCATCGAACTCATCGTCGGTACGTGGTCTACTGAGAGGGGACAAACACCGGCAACACAGAAGGAAACACCATCAATGCAATACAACAATATGATGCATGAATGTGACATGGCAATATGCTGTGGTTTGTGCTAATGCAGCTAGCAACAGATTAAATGAAGTTGGTTTGAACCCTAGGTTCAAATTCAAACTCCATATGTGGATATTGAAATGCCATTATTTGTTTTGCCCAATTCAGCAACTATAAGTTGTTCTAACATGCATGAAAACGGTACAGATGGATAGATTGGATTTTTCTGATCATTTTTCATATATAATTTATCTCATTCTGAGCTACGGTTGAATTTATATGATTTTTAGAAGTTTGGGGTATTTTCTGAAATTTCCTGAATAAGAATAATTCCAGTAAATAATTATTGCATCAGCATGACGACAGGGTAACGTAATCAGGTCAAAGGCACGATCGAGGTCAACTCTAACCTGTAGGTCCCGCGTGTCAGTGGATCATCTAATTAACTAGTTAACTAGCACTAATTAAACCTAAC
This sequence comes from Triticum aestivum, assembly GCF_018294505.1. NCBI lineage: Eukaryota > Viridiplantae > Streptophyta > Magnoliopsida > Poales > Poaceae > Triticum > Triticum aestivum. Next base: position 6,989 of record NW_025228940.1, read on the forward strand.
ACTAATTAAACAGGGGCCTGGGCCCACTCGTCAGTGAGAGAGAGGGGGAAGTCAAACCGGGCAGTGGGGTCAACCCATGCCGGTCAACGGTCAGCGGTCGCCGGCGTTTAGCCGCCGGCGAGTCCAGACGCGGCGGAGGGCTTCGGAAAACGCCCATAGGGCTCGGTTTTGGACGCGGTTTGCGGCTACAGAAAGCTGAGAGCCTCACGCATCCAACGGAGGCAACAGCTCGCGCTAGAGTGGACTAAATCGACGATGGCGGCAACTTTTGCGGCGGTCGGAGTTCGGGCGAGCTCGGGTTCGGTGTTAGGGAGCACGACAGGAGGAGATGGTGCATGCGTTCGGCTCCTGGGAGCACGGTGAGAACGGCGACACGCTCAGAAGCGGGCGGGGGCAGCTCTGGCCGCGGCAGCGACATGGCACGGCGGCGGCGAGATTCGGGCACGGCGGTGAAACTAGCTGGGGGCGCAAAAAGAAGAGAGAGGAGAGGGGGGAAGACGCAGTAGCTCAGAGGGAGGACGGGGAGAGGGCCAGCGTGCTCGAGGAAGGCTTGACGGCGGCGGTATACCGACTGCGATCTCCCGTGGCCGAGGAAGAAGATGAGGTCAAGGACGATGCGTCGGTGCTCTTCCGGTCGCCTAAGTCGACGGAGAGGGATACGGCGATGATTCGGAGCTCCTGGACTGCTCAAGGGGAGGAGGGAGAGGCGGTGGCCGCGGCTATGGCGGCAGCGAGCTCGCGGGCGTCTCGGCCATGGTGGAGAGGGCGAGAGGGAGACGAGGGGGAGAGTGCGGGGCGGTCATAGCGATCCAGACGGCTCTCGCGGGTCTGTTCGTGGCGCCACGCAAGCTAGCAGGCAGGAGGTGGCATGGGCGCGTGTGTGCGCATGGCGAGCACGCGCTCGGCGTCCTTCTGGCGCGATGGAGACGACGGCTGGCAGCGCCAGTCAGCTGGGCCAGAGTAGATGGGCCGTCAGGTAAGTGGCTGGATCCTTTCTCTCTCTCCTTTTTCTATTTATTTCAGTTTTATATTATTCTGTAAATTTTAAGGGCTTTATTAATAATACCTATGCACTTCCAAAAATCATGAGACTGCTTGTGGCCACCATTTGGATTATTTCCAATAACCAGAATTTTAGTTCATGAATATTTGGACATTTAATATAATATATTAAATTTAAATGCCCAAATGCAAATAAGGTATGATTTAATTCAGTGACCTAATGTTGTCCTGGAAAAATGTGAACCAATTTTTCCAGAGGTTCTAACCCAGGACAAAAATGATGGACATTTTAGAAGGGTATTTCAGGTTCATTGAAAATATTTTTATTTTGATCCTAGTTGCATTTCATTTGGTGCTAGGGTTTGAACACCCCCATTTCAAGTTTCTAAGAAATTTAAACATGATGCAAGATGATGAAGTAATGACAAGCAAGGCCAAAGCTAGGGCTGTGACATCATGCTTATGTGGATGACATTGTGGTAAAATCCAGGAAGGAGGAAACACTGATCGATGACCTCAAGGAGACGTTTGACAATCTTCGGATTTACAAGATGATGCTGAATCCGGATAAATGTGTTTTTGGTGGTCCGGCAAGCAACCTTCTCGGGTTTCTGGTATCCAACAGGGGCATTGAGGCTAACCCAGAAAAAATTAAGGCAATCACATCCTTGGCTAAACCGAAGTGTATCAATGATGTTCAGCATCTCGCAGGTCGGATTGTAGCCCTTAGCCGGTTTATCAGTCGGTTGGGAGAGAAGGCAATTCCTTTGTATCAGATGTTGAAAAAGACGGATGATTTCGTCTGGAGTGACGCAGCCAATGCGGCCTTTGAGGAGCTAAAGCGGCAGTTGGTTGAACCGCCGGTTCTTGCAGCCCCAGTTGATCATGAGCCTTTGCTGTTATACGTGGCTGCCAATGCCCGAGCGGTCAGTGTGGCAATTGTGGTTGAGCGTAAAGAAGCTGGGAAGGAGTATCCGGTTCAACGACCTGTATACTACATCAGCGAAGTCCTGATCGAGTCAAAACAACGCTATCCACATTGGCAGAAGTTGGTGTACGGGGTCTTTATGGCCAGTCAAAAACTCAAGCAATATTTTCAAGGCCATCCAATCGCAGTGGTTAGTTCTGCTCCTTTGGGCGATATAATTCAAAACAGGGAAGCAACTGGCCGGGTTGCAAAGTGGGCAATCGAGCTCGGACCACACGGTTTAAAGTATGTACCTCGAACAGCCATCAAGTCTCAGGCTCTTGTGGATTTTATCAATGACTGGACCGAGCTGCAAGCACCGGAAGATAAACCGGATAATACGTACTGGACCATTCATTTTGATGGATCCATGCAGTTGGAAGGCTCGGGGGCTGGAGTTGTCCTTACTTCCCCTTGAGGGGATAAAATTTGCTATGTCCTCCGCTTGATGTTTCCCTGTACTAACAACGCAGCTGAGTACGAAGCTTTACTCCATGGTCTCCATGTGGCCAAAGAGATGAACTTAAGTCGAGTTCGTTGTTTCGGAGATTCTGATCTGGTGGCTCAGCAAGTTTCTGGTACTTGGGACTCTAAGGATCCACTCATGGCGGCTTACAGGCGTGAGGTGGATATTGTGGCGGGTCATTTCAAAGGGTATCAGGTTGAGCATATTGATCGGCGCAAAAACGAAGCAGCAGACGCTTTGAGCCGGCTTGGATCTCAGCATAAACCGGTACCTCCTAACACCTTTTTAGATATCTTGCATAACCCGTCTGTTAAGGTGCCTACAGAAGAGGATTTGGCTGTTCCTGATTCGGAGGCTCAGTCCGTGGCCGCTTTACACGTTGTACCGGATTGGACAGTTCCATATCTGGCATATATGAGTCGGGGCGAGCTACCAAATAATAAAGTCCTGGCTCGACAGATAGTCTAGTGGTCTAAATCCATGATTATTCACAATGGCGAGTTACACCGCTGTAGCGTTTCGGGCGTATTTCAGCGTTGTGTTTCTCTGGAAGAAGGCCAAGAGATCCTACGGGAAATTCATGAAGGGGATTGTGGTCATCATGAGCGTTCAAAGTCCCTGGTTGCAAAAGGTTTTCGTCATGGGTTTTACTGGTTGACAGCTCATGCTGATGCGGAGGATCTGGTAAAGCGATGTGATGCTTGTCAAAAAGTTTCACGCAGAGCTCATGTTCCGGCTCAGGAACTACGGATGATTCCTATTACTTGGCCTTTTGCTACTTGGGGGCTTGATATGGTGGGACCCTTTAAACGTTCCCAGGACAAGAAGACCCACCTGTTGGTGGCAGTTGATAAATTCACCAAGTGGGTTGAAGCGGAGCCTGTTAGCAAGTGTGATGCAGCTACGGCGGTTCAATTTCTCAAAAAGATTATATTCCGTTTTGGCTTTGCACACAGTATCATCACGGATAATGGTACCAACCTTTCCAAAGGTGAGATGGAGGATTTCTGTCAGAGAGAGCACATCCGGCTTGACCTAGAATCTGTGGCACACCCTCAATCCAACGGTCAAGCGGAGCGAGCTAATCAAGAAATTTTAAAGGGTCTTAAACCCCGGCTCATGATTCCCTTGAAGCGGACGCCGGGTTGTTGGGTGGAAGAATTACCTTCTATGTTGTGGAGTATCAACAATCAACAGGTTACACGCCTTTCTTTATGGTATACGGGGCAGAGGCGGTTCTCCCAAGTGACATACGTCATGACTCGCCCCGGGTTGCTAATTATGTTGAAGCGGACAACGAGCAAGCTCACCAAGAGGCACTGGACCTGTTAGATGAAAAACGGGATATGGTTCTAGCTCGATCGGCGGTTTATCAACAAGATCTACAGCGTTATCACAGCCGCCAGGTTAGGACATGAACCTTTCAAGAAGGTGACTTGGTGCTCCGACTCATCCAGGATCAGACCGACATGCACAAGTTATCCCCACCTTGGGAAGGACCCTTTGTGGCCAGCAAGAACCTGCACAACAGATCATACTACCTCATTGACGTTCGAGACAACTCACGCAACTCTGAGGAGGAGACCCGGCGGCCATGGAACATAGCTCTCCTCCGGCCTTATTACACTTGGGCCATAGGCTCTTCTTATGTGCATATTTCGACAATGTATATATTTTGATCAATAAATAAATTAGCATCCTTGCTCTAAGTGGGGCCTCTGCTATTTTTTCTCAAATATCCTTTGAGTTACATGGGGGCTTCAGCTGACAAAGCGGAGTACTACCTGTTAAACCGGCTATCAAGCCACAAAGCTTGGGAGCTTCACACCCAAGGGGCCAAAGAGAGTTTGGATGCTATGCACAACTCAAACATAGGCACCCAATGAGCACAGCTCATCACGCTACTTGGGGGTGAAAGTGCAACGATCCCTAAGTGGTTTTGGTAATTCATAACAACATATAGCTCATTGAGCTAATGCTATTCCAAGACTACTATCTCAGGAAAGCTCAATGAATGGCATGGCATGGATGATGAAAGTGGACCCCTCAAAATGCTAATAACAAAGGATTGGCTCAAGCTCAAAAGCTCAAGACTCTTCATTTTGTATTTTAGTGATCCAAGATCACATTGAATCTATAGGAAAAGCCAATACTATCAAGGAGGGATGAGGTGTTGCTTAATGAGCCTTTTGCTTCATGTGCTTAGTGATATGCTCCAAAACACTCAGCTGCTTTCCCACATCCACATATGACCTAAACCCAAAGCCAAATTTGGTCACACCGATTCTTTCAATCCGGCGCCACCGAGTTCAATAGTCATAGCCACTGCCACAAACCCTAGGCAAATCAGTTCTACCGATAGGGATCTCGGTCTCACCGAGATGGGATTGGAATCTCTATGTTTCCTTTTCATAACTTTTCGGTCTCACCGAAAGAGCGGATCGGTCCCACCGAGATTGCAATGTAAACTCTCTGTTTCCTTTTTGTAACATTTCGGTCTCACCGAAAAGAGCGAATCGGTCCCACCGAGTTCACCTGACCAACTCTCTGGTTAGCTAATTACCAAAATCGGTCTCACCGAGTTTGTGTAATCGGTCTCACCGAGATTACGTTATGCCCTAACCCTAACCATATCAGTCCTACCGAGATGCATGTCAGTCCCACCGAAAACCCTAACGGTCACTAGGTTTACCAAAATCGGTCTGACCGAGTTTGTTGATTCGGTCTCACCGAGATTGGTAAATTGTGTGTAACGGTTAGATTTTGTGTGGAGGCTATATATACCCCTCCACCTCCTCTTCATTCATGGAGAGAGCCATCAGACTAAACCTACACTTCCAACTTGCCATTTCTGAGAGAGAACCACCTACTCATGTGTTGAGGCCAAGATATTCCATTCCTACCATATGAATCTTGATCTCTAGCCTTTCCCAAGTTTCTTTCCACTCAAATCTTCTTTCCACCAGATCCAAAACCTATGAGAGAGAGTTGAGTGTTGGGGAGACTATCATTTGAAGCACAAGAGCAAGGAGTTCATCATCAACACACCATTTGTTACTTCTTGGAGAGTGGTGTCTCCTAGATTGTCTAGGTGTCACTTGGGACCTCCGACAAGATTGTGGAGTTGAACCAAGGAGTTTGTAAGGGCAAGGAGATCGCCTACTTCATGAAGATCTACCGCTAGTGAGGCAAGTCCTTCGTGGGTGACGGCCATGGTGGGATAGACAAGGTTGCTTCTTCGTGGACTCTTCGTGGGTGGAGCCCTCTGTGGACTCGCGCAACCATTACCCTTCGCGGGTTGAAGTCTCCATCAACGTGGAAGTAGGATAGCACCACCTATCCGAACCACGCCAAAAACATCCGTGTCTCCAATTGTGTTTGAATTCTCCAAACCCTTCCCCTTTACCTTCTTGCAAGTTGCATGCTTTAATTTCCGCTGCCTATATACTCTTTGCATGCTTGCTTGATTTGTGTGATTATTGCTTGACTTGTCCTAAGTTAGCTAAAATCTGCCAAACACTAAAACTGGGAAAAGTATAAGTTTTTATTTGGTCAAGTACTCTAATCACCCCCCCTCTAGACATACTTCAAGGTCCTACAAGTGGTATCAGAGCTTTGGTCTCCATTTGCTTTGATTTCCATAACTTTTGGTGGTCATAGCCTTGGTTTCACAACCTAGGATAGTATGGCGTCTAGCGAGGGAAACTATCACCGTAGAGGTCCTTACTTTGATGGTACAAATTTTGCTAGTTGGAAGCATAAGATGAAAATGCATATTCTCGGACATAACCCCGCCGTTTGGGCTATTGTGTGTACTGGTTTGCAAGGTGAATTCTTTGATGGGAGAGAACCGAACCGTGAAGCTAGTGCGGAAGAGTTGAAGATGCTGCAATACAACGCTCAAGCTTGTGATATCCTCTTCAACGGATTGTACCCCGAAGAATTCAACAAAATCAACCATCTTGAGAACGCAAAGGAAATTTGGGATACTTTGATTGATATGCATGAAGGTACCGACTCCGTCAAGGAATCCAAGTTGGATGTGCTCCAAAGTCAGCTTGACAAGTTCAAAATGAAGGATGGTGAAGGTGTCGCTGAAATATACTCTAGGCTTGCTCTTATCACAAATGAGATTGCTGGCTTAGGGAGTGAAGAAATGACCGACAAATTCATCATCAAGAAGATCCTAAGAGCATTGGATGGAAAATATGATACCGTTTGCACATTGATCCAAATGATGCCAAACTACAAAGATCTCAATCCAACGGAAGTCATTAGAAGAATTGTTGCTCATGAGATGTCACTTAAGGATAAGGAGGAACTTCACAACAAGTCGAGTGGTGCTTACAAAGTCTCAAGTGAAGCCCCCACATCATCAAGTGAGAAACAAACCTTCAATGAAGAATTGAGCTTAATGGTGAAGAACTTTAACAAATTCTACAAGAGTAGAAGCAAAGAAAGAAGCTCCAAGTCAAGATCCTACCATGACAAAAGATCGTCTAGTTGAGAGCGCAATTGTTACAATTGTGGGAGACCCGGACACTACTCCAATGAGTGTATGGCACTCTACAAAAGAAGAGAAGATTCTCCAAGAAGAAGAAGCAAAAGAGAAGAATCACCACCAAGAGAGAGGAGGAGTAGAGATGATCGATATGAACGAAGATCCTCACGGAGAAGCAAGGATTCGGAAAGAAAGGATAAGTCATCGAAAAGCTACACAAAACAAAGACATCAAGATCATGTTGGTGAATGGGTATTCGGCTCCGACTCCGACCATCACTCCGAGAGAAGCTATCACTCTGACTCCGAATACACTCAAGATGAAGGTGTTGCTGGTCTAGCACTTGTGTCAACCAACTCCTACGACATATTTGAATCACCAAATGAAGGAATTGGAAGATGCTTCATGGCCAAAGGTCCTAAGGTAACACACCCCGAGTATGTTGATTTTGATGTTGATGAAGATGACTTGCTAGGTGATGATGATTTACTTGTTGACAACTCTAGTGATGAATACTATGATGAAACATCAATTAATCATGCTGAAACGAGTGACAATGATAAGGAGAAAATTGAGCGTCTAACTAAAGAACTAAACACTCTTAAGTTAGCTCATGAAACTATCTTCGAAGATCATCGAGAACTTTTAAGAGCTCATGAGAAGTTACGCTTTGAAAAGCTCAATCTTGAGCAAGAGCATGAGTTCTTAAAGGCAATCAATGATGATATCCGCAAGAAAAGTTCTTCTTACATTGCCAAGCGTTTACTCTTATCTACTTACATGCCTCAAGTCAAATCTAGTAACAAGAACAAGAAAGATTCTTTCTCTAGTAGTAACAATAACAATGTCAAATCCAATATTGTTGCTTCTAGTAGTTCTCTTTATTCCACTAATGATTCTCTTAGCCAAGTTACACTTGAGCAAGAAAATAGCTTATTGAAGGGAATTATAGAGAAAGGTGTATACAAGAGTCTTGCCGGGAGTAAGCAATTCGAGGAAATTGTACGCAAGCAAGGAAGAGACCGGAAGAATCAAGGTGTTGGTTTTGAACGGAAGTTCAATGCCAATGGAGTTGAGTGGGAAGAAGAACAATACCCCAAGACGAAGTTTGTTCCTCAACAAGAGAAGTATGATCCTACTTCCTTCAAGGGAACACAATCACAAGATGATCTTCCCCCACAAGACCACAAGAACAAGGGCAAATACAAGCTTCAAGAAGAGATTGATGCATTTGAAGAAGCACCCAAGGTCTCGGTCAAGTGGATTCCCAAGACTACGTCAAGTTCTACCTCATCAAGTACAACTACAACTCCAAGGATTCCCATCAACATGATGTGGATCCCGAAGAAGAAGAACTAAAGAGTTCTTGAGGGTGACTCCGCCAACATTCTTCACTCATATCATTAAGGCAAGAACAAGTGCAATCAACTTCCATATTTTGCATAAGTTCAAGGAGTCACAAACCCTCATGTTGGTAAGGCAAGGGACAAGGTAAACTAATGTTTTCATGGACATCATTTTGTTTGTACATCACTCTATGTCTATGGATATTCTTGTTTGTTCCTTGTGGGACTAACCCATGTAGGTAAGTTGAAAGTGCAACTCACTCCAAAGGATTGCTCCAAGAGATCTACATCAACATTGAGCATTCACATCTTCAACACCTACATGAAGTCATCATCGACAAAACCCAAGGTTAGTTCATCCCTCTAAGGGGAGATCTCACATCTAGGGGGAGCTTAACTCTAAGGATTGAGTTAAAGCAACTCCAATGGTGTGAACATATCAATGCTTTATGTAAAAGTGGTAACCCCACTTGAGCTTAAACGATGAGTATGACCTATGATCAAATGTCTATCATTTGACTCCTAAGTCAATATACTCATATATAGATGACCTAGTCATCGCCAATTGTTTGATAGATGCTAGTATTGGTTGTGCATGCTTTGTCACATATTTCATTTGCCATCTTATTGTGTGAGCATGTTGGTTGCATACTTTACTCATTCGAGGACATCCACTTGTTGTTTTGATTTATTGGTTTCTCTTTTTTTTTCCAAGTGGATGGACAAGAATGCCTAAGAACCTTCTCTAGCTATCTACGCTTTTCTCTTCCCAAACTCTATTCATGCTACATCACAAAATTTGATCAAGTCAGATTCGAACCACTCTGTGTGAGGAGCACTCGGAGTCCCCGATTCGTCACAGACTTAAACTTCCAAAACCTCTTTGTGATTCTCGGTCTGACCGATTTCTCCCTTTCGGTCCTACCGAGATCATGAAGTTGATCTATGTTTTCGATCTCGGTGCAACCAATTTGAACCGTTCGGTCTCACCGAGTTGCAATAACTGTACACAGTTTTGCATCTCGGTGCCACCGAGTTGTTCCACTCGGTCACACCGACAGGGTCAGGCTATATATAGTCACGGGCAAAAATTCGGAAATTTCTCCGAACCCCTTCGCCCATGCAATAGATCACTCTACCTCCGTGGTCTCCGGATCATCTCCTCGCCGCCAGCCGCCTTCAGTCGCTGGTCTCCATCGCCGTCAACGGGATTCAACCTCGCCGTTGCCGCCGTAGTGAGTCTCCGCCGAACTAGGGTATGGACTCGATCATTGTGCTTTTCCCCATCTGATTCCTAGCACATTGTAGTCCTATTGATTCTAGCCATGTTTGAAACACTCCTGTCCAATCAATACAATCCATAGAATAGTTTTGATTCGAAAATTTAGGGTTTGGTTTCCACCGAAACCATCTCGGACCCACCGAGTTGAAAAACTCGGTCCCACTGATTTGGCTTATGCCATTGCACAAGTGAGACTTGGTCTGACGAAGAATTACTAATCGGTCAGACCGATTTTAGGATTCTGTGAAACCCTAGCTGCCTCGGTGCCACCGAACTATGACTCAGTCCAACCGAGTTCATCAGTTTAGGTTCGAAAACAGCTTCGGTATCACCGAGTTTGAAAATCGGTAGATCCGAAATGCTTTCTATGGAAAACTAAAACTGAATTTTCAAGTCAATCTTTTGGCAAAAACTCTGCATTTTGTGATGCTCATCTACTCTACCTCATCTATAAACTCTTCACAGGGTCAGCAATCACAGTTTGCATCATGTCTGATCCGAGTGACAGCCAGAACAGGTCAGAAGAGAAAGTGCAGATGAGTGAGGGCACTAGTCCCTCCAGCTCTTTAGATGAGGGCAGCAGGAGTACCCCAAGCAATTTGCCAAAAGCTGCAACTAGGCAAAGGAAGAAGAGAACCTCAGATTCTGAGGATAAAGATTACATAGTAGAAGAAGATGAAGCTACTTCCAAGAAAGTAGTGCTCAAGAAGGAATATGGCTCAGCTCAGAGCACCAAGCCAGGCCTGAAAGTCAAAAGGCCAGCAGGCAGGCAGCCTATGCCAAAGGCCAGAGCTTCAACTCAGATTCCTGAAAAGCCTGCACCCAAAGAGCCAGTTGCTGCTGAAGGAAAAAAGAGGAAAGAGAGGGTCAAGAAGACCACAGTCAGAGTCATAGGGAGACCTTCCATGATGGAAGATGAGGAAGAGGTTGCTGCACCAGCACCAAAGGCACCTAAGCTTATGGGTGATGCAATAAGATCTGGGGCTGCCACATCCAAGCCCAAGGAAGCACCCAAAGCTGCCTCCAAGGCCAAGTCAGCACCAAAGAGGAATACTAGGAGTATTCCAGCTGCTGAGAAAAACAAGGCTCCTATGCCTGAGGCTGCAGAGGAGGAAGATGAAGAAGGACAAGTTCTGAGGAAACTTAAGCCCCAGATACCAGACCACAATGATGCTCATCCTGTGGCTGAAGATATGAAGATCAGAAGAGACAATGGTCTAAGGCTATCGAGGATGTCAGATCCATATGCCACGAGGAGAAGAACAGCAGTGGATTACAGGTTCCACACCAAGGAGCAGCAAGATTTCTATGAGACCATTCTGCTTGACAAGAAGCCAATTGTCTGTGACATGAGGTGGGTCGACTGGATCTACATCAAGGAGAATGAAGAGCACTATCCTGGAGTGCAAGACAGCTTTGTTGCTGTTGGAGTAGCAGACTTTGTAGGGCAAAAGCTCACAAACTGGAGCGATGAACTCATCATGCAATTCTACTCCACAGCACACTTTTATCCGGATGGAAGGATAGTGTGGATGTCAGAAGGTACGAGGTACCAACCTACTGTTGAGGAGTGGGCAAAGATGATAAATGCCCCAGTGGAACATGAAGATGACCTAGATGTCTATGCAAAGAAGAAGATGGATCATAACACCATGGCACACATGTACAAGGAAATTCCAGATGATGCCCTAGAGACTCACAAGCTTGGGTCAGTCCACTTTCTTCTGTCAGGGCTGCCAACCATCAACTGGATTTTGAGGCACACTCTATGGCCTAAGTCTGGAGATCATAATATGGTCAGAGGGCATGCTATCAACATGTTGCATTTGTTTGATGTGCCACAAAAGTTCAAAGTCATGAGCCTAATGGTTGAAACCATTAAGAGAACTGCAGCAGACCAGAAGAGGAGCTGTGGATATGACCCTCAGATCCAAGAATTGATAAACTCAAAGATGGGCAAGGGCAAATGTCTGCTGGATAAGGAGCATTTTCCACTTTATCCAGACTCTGAGGACAACAAGGTTGTCATGAATGAGAATGATCCTTCATCTGTTCGAGCACAAGAAAGGAAGGAGAAGGCAAGGAAGGAGAAAGCTGCCAGGATGCCAACTCAAGAGGAGGCATCTGAATATCTCTTGAAGAACAAGCAAGAACAGCTGGGTTACTTGATTGCATCTACACTGAGGATTGAGAAAGGACTGGCCACCCTCACTCAAAATCAGGAGAGCTTAGAGAGAATCATGGAACAAAAGTTCTATGACTTGGATGTAAAAGTAACAGAGATTCAGTCTGCAGTAGAGCAACTTCAAGATGACATGCAGGAAAGGAAGGGCAAAACGACTACTGATGCATTTGCCAGAGTGCCACGAGCTCAGAGGTCAGCTGCAGTGCCAACTCCAGACACCAGAGCCACCACCTCAGCTCCAGCTACAGCACCAGCCCAACCAGCTCCAGCATCTACTTCAGCTCCAGCTCCATCCACTTCAACAGAAGCCTTCATCCTTGGAGTGATCCAGACTCCACCTCAACCAGAAGATCAAGCCTGCGAGTCGATCTAGCACTATGCATTTTCTAGGAACTTTTTGGTAACTTGTTGCCAAAGGGGGAGAAAAATGTATAGATCATAGGCTTCGAGAGAGAGAGTGTTGCGTTTGTTCTCTCTTGATTTGGTGGTTTTTTAAACTTGTTTGCTTTTGAGTGCTTGAGATACTATCATATGTTTGTGAGACATTGATGATCATGTGTTTGCTCATAAGCTACACTTATGCATGTTCGATGATATTATCTTATCTTATCTATCCTATGTGATCATTCACTTTGCTTGGTGATGAGTGCATGTATTCATTGTTATTATTCTGAGCACTCCACCAAGATGTATGTGACATGGAAGAGTAACCCATGAGCCTAATCTCTTGTGCATTTGCAGTCCAAAGCAAATCTTAATATATGCACAAATTGAGGGGGAGCTCGTGCTTATCACATACTTCTCGAAGCGACGATGTTCTTAATCTTATTATCTTTTATCGAAGCTTTGATCTATATGTTGTCATCAATTACCAAAAAGGGGGAGATTGAAAGTGCAACGATCCCTAGGTGGTTTTGGTAATTCATAACAACATATAGCTCATTGAGCTAATGCTATTCCAAGACTACTATCTCAGGAAAGCTCAATGAATGGCATGGCATGGATGATGAAAGTGGACCCCTCAAAATGCTAATGACAAAGGATTGGCTCAAGCTCAAAAGCTCAACACTCTTCATTTTATATTTTAGTGATCCAAGATCACATTGAGTCTATAGGAAAAGCCAATACTATCAAGGAGGGATGAGGTGTTGCTTAATGAGCCTTTTGCTTCATGTGCTTAGTGATATGCTCCAAAACACTGAACTCCTTTCCCACATCCACATATGACCTAAACCCAAAGCCAAATTCGGTCACACCGATTCTTTCAATCCGGCGCCACCGAGTTCAATAGTCATAGCCACTGCCACAAACCCTAGGCAAATCGGTTCTACCGATAGGGATCTCGGTCTCACCGAGATGGGATTGTAATCTCTCTATTTCCTTTTCGTAACTTTTCGGTCTCACCGCAAGAGCGGATCGGTCCCACCGAGATTGCAATGTGAACACTCTGTTTCCTTTTTGTAACATTTCGGTCTCACCGAAAAGAGCAAATCGGTCCCACCAAGTTCACCTGACCAACTCTCTGGTTAGGTAATTACCAAAATCGGTCTCACCGAGTTTGTGTAATCGGTCTCACCGAGATTACGTTATGCCCTAACCCTAACCATATCGGTCCTACCAAGATGCATGTCAGTCCCACCGAAAACCCTAACAGTCACTAGGTTTACTAAAATCGGTCTGACCGAGTTTGTTGATTCGGTCTCACCGAGATTGGTAAATTGTGTGTAACGGTTAGATTTTGTGTGGAGGCTATATATACCCCTCCACCTCCTCTTCATTCATGGAGAGATCCATCAGACTAAACCTACACTTCCAACTTGCCATTTCTGAGAGAGAACCACCTACTCATGTGTTGAGGCCAAGATATTCCATTCCTACCATATGAATCTTGATCTCTAGCCTTTCCCAAGTTGCTTTCCACTCAAATCTTCTTTTCACCAGATCCAAAACCTATGAGAGAGAGTTGAGTGTTTGGGAGACTATCATTTGAAGCACAAGAGCAAGGAGTTCATCATCAACACACCATTTGTTACTTCTTGGAGAGTGGTGTCTCCTAGATTGGCTAGGTGTCACTTGGGCGCCTCCGACAAGATTGTGGAGTTGAACCAAGGAGTTTGTAAGGGCAAGGAGATCGCCTACTTCGTGAAGATCAACCGCTAGTGAGGCAAGTGCTTCGTGGGCGACGACCATGGTGGGATAGACAAGGTTGCTTCTTCGTGGACCCTTCGTCGGTGGAGCCCTCCGTGTACTTGCGCAACCGTTACCCTTCGTGGGTTGAAGTCTCCATCAACCTGGAAGTAGGATAGCACCACCTATCCGAACCACGCCAAAAACATCTGTGTCTCCAATTGTGTTTGAATTCTCCAAACCCTTCCCCTTTACCTTCTTGCAAGTTGCATGCTTTAATTTCCGCTGCCTATATACTCTTTGCATGATTGCTTGATTTGTGTGATTATTGCTTGACTTGTCCTAAGTTAGCTAAAATCTGCCAAACACTAAAATTGGGAAAAGGTTACGTTTTTATTTGGTCAAGTAGTCTAATCACCCCCCTCTAGACATACTTCAAGGTCCTATAGGGGGCTTCTTGTGTCAAATACCAAGGAGTTTGAATGGACCCTTGTAGCTGGGTATCGACCCACGGCTTGGAAGCCTGGTATATTTACCTAAAACCCTGGGTTAACCTGCCTTCATCAAGTAAGACACTACTATCCAGGTCATCCTGGCACGGCCCTCTGAATGTTTGACAGTTACTCTCACTGAGACCCTGCAATTGTCAAAGTTAAAACGGTGATTGGTTAGCTGGAGGTCCATCTTAAAAGGCTTTGTTAAATGGTTCAACTCAGCGGCCTGGCAGCCCACAAAAAGCCTCGAATTTGGGCCTGGCAGCCCTCAAAAAGCCTCGACTACACGGTTTTATTTGTGTTTTGCTGAATTTTATGTTAAACCGATTTTCTTGGTCTGGTCAGTCATTTTATTAGCCCGGTATTCTTTAAACTGGCTTGGTTTGCAACTACACGTTGACAGACCTTATTCTTAAACCGGAGTTTGTTAACCTGGCCTGGCGTTGACTACCAGTCACCAGCTTTGATCATCTGGTGTGCATCATCACCCGGTATGACTTACTATACAACATCAGTACATGATGGGATTATATAAAGAATTTCAGATTTGGGTTTTCACCCTTATTACAATCAAAGTTAACCAGCCAATTACATCACTGGTATGAATCATTTCATATTTTTACAGTTTGACTATCAATCAGCCCTTTTCTTGGGCATTATGAACCGTCCGGCGGTAAACCGCCAGGACCCTGTTTATTTTTATGCACACACAGGAGTTGCATATTATGATATCTAAACCAAAATTGGCATTGACATGGCGGATCACGTAAAGTATCTCCTGCACGATGGCAGCAGATCAAAATAGTTTTTACTACCCTATTACAAGGCATTCAGAGGCCCAAAATATGGAATTGTTTCACAACGGGCAGTTTCTGACGTATCAACCGACTTGACAGATTAAGCTTCATCGCCGGGTTGATGTGAAGTAGATGGGTCATCTGGCGTCGGTTCAGCCTCATCCTCCCCATCCAATGGCCGGAAGTCATTGGTGGTCTAGTCAATCCGGGTTAAAGCCTGAAAGACAACCTCTTCACTTATAAGATCAGCCGGATCAACGTCAGGAGCGTAAGTGTGCTTACGGATTGGTGGAACAAGGTTCTGCACTTCAGGGATAACAGCTTCAACCTGTTTGTGGTTTGCGTCGTAGAAGGATCGGTGAACCGTCAGGTTAGCCTCTTCTGCCAACTGACTCGCCAGAGGACGCATCTCCCTTGTTACCCGTTTGAGGGCGTCGTTGTCAAATACTTCGTCGCTTTCTTGTGCACTGGGGAAGCCGTTGGCTATATCAGCCGGATCAAGATCAGCTATCCACGCCTTGGCTCGAGTCAGTGCTAGTAAAGCGCCAGCTCGGGCAGCGGATCGCTTCAACTCTTCTATATGCACTGGCATCATAGATAGCCGGTCCAGCGTGTCCTTGATCAGTGTTGGAGCCGCATTGTCATAAGAAGTGGCGCAGATAACCCGTTGGACGCCGGTATACAGCTGTTCAATCAGCGTATACGCAGCCTTGAGTTTCTCCCACATATCAGAACCCAGATGAGCAATGCGCCTACCAATAGCAGTTTAAGAAGTTCATGTTAAACTGGAGAAAATTTCAAAGCGGAATATTCATAAAGCCTTGGTAAATAGTGCTTACCAAATATTGCAGAGGTCATGGCATTGACTTGGCGCTTTAATCCTCTAAGCTCTTCCGTCACCGGTTTAAGAGCTGATTCGGCGTCTTCCGCCCGCTTCAGCAATCCAGCCTTTTCAGTATCCCAGTTGGCCTGCTCAGACTTGAACCATTCCTTGAGCTGCTCCATGGTGGTTAAGGCGGTTTTCAACTCATCTTCGGCCTTGGTGGTTTCTGCTTGTTGGGATTTCAGATTTTCTTGAAGGTCAGCAATTTGTGAGACTTGTTGGCTTATCTCACTCTGCAACAATAAGAGAGCATGTTAATATCTTTGTTAAAGTCCCAAGCATCTAACCAGTTATACACTTGGCACTTGGGGGCTAATGCGGATCATTTTTATGCTGATTATTGAAGTCCCAAGGATTAATACAAGTTTTAATCATGGCACTTGGGGGCTAATGTGTGTTTGATTAGAAAGACACAAGGAAATTTCATAAAGTACAGTATGGAATATACAAAGTCCCGGTTTGACTTTCTAAAGACAAACCGGCCCTTGGGGGCTACAATGCAATGAAGGTACAGAGCAAAGAGCAAAACTGTTTACCTCATAGCGCTCCTTCATCAGATTTACTAAACCGGCTTCATAATCACGGCTTGTGTAAAGCCGGTTCAAGAAGCCGGAGTGAAGGTCTTGAGCAGAAAGATTGACATAAGCTGACAAATCAGTTTTCTCCTTCCCCTTGCTTATAGCAGCAAATATTCATCCTTGGCAGTGTGCTTTGATAGAGCAATCGGATTACCAGGGGCGGTATATGCAGTACCAGTAACAACAACGTCATCATTTTTGGCCGGACTGGATGAATTGACATTTTTAACAGGGCTTGGCGGTTTGTTAGCCGGGCTTGGCGGATCAGCAGTTGAGCCCCGCTGTTCCACTGTTGGACTTGGAGGAGCAGGAGGATGTGAAGTATCAACCTCTACATTCGGTTCAACCTCTGGCAAGTTAGCATCAGCATCTTGGTTTTTCCCAGCAGAGCTGTCAATAGCAACTTCAGGGTCATTGCCATGATGCTCTGGAGTCTCAACAATAGGGTCGCTGGTCTTGGCTTTCTTACTTAATCGAGCCTTGGCACTACAACATCAAAGGTTAGAATATGGTAAACCGACAAATAAAGAAACAAATTAAGGAGTAATATACTTACCCAGCGACGACTTTGAGAGGAGGCAGCTGAGTGGTTGATGAATCGTCAGACGAGTTGGAAGAAGCATGGTAATTCGGGTCAGACGGATTGAGAGGGCATCGGAAGAAACCTTTCAAAGGATAACGTTTTTCAGGAGAACAAGTCACCTCTGGATGACGTTTCCGGGTTGGTGTATCAGCTAAACCAGACGACGTGATTTGTTGGCCACTATGCCGGGTTGTACGACGTTCTTCAACTTGCTGTGTCTCCAAAGAAAATTTTGGTTCCAAATAAGCAAGGGGGTGAGATTGTTTTACTTTCCGGACTGTGCGGCAAATTCTTTGAACCGGTACAAGATCTGAATCGGAAGAAAGAAGGAT
The DNA here is from genome assembly GCF_018294505.1 of Triticum aestivum. NCBI lineage: Eukaryota > Viridiplantae > Streptophyta > Magnoliopsida > Poales > Poaceae > Triticum > Triticum aestivum. Next base: position 24,532 of record NW_025228940.1, read on the forward strand.
TACCTCAACATGTTCTGCATGGCTGGCCTCAGCATCATCCTGGGAATAGTAATTGTCAATAAGATGAACGAAAAAGGAACCAAGTGAGTCAAGTTCTACCTCACCGTCTGATTCTTCATCTTCTGGCGGATCAGAAGACTCGGTGGTTTTCTTCTTGCCAGTTTTCTTGGTGGCCTTGTGAAGGAAATATGCCCTAGAGGCAATAATAAAGTTATTATTTATTTCCTCATATCATGATAAATGTTTATTATTCATGCTAGAATTGTATTAACTGGAAACATGATACATGTGTGAATACATAGACAAAACTATAGTCACTAGTATGCCTCTACTTGACTAGCTCATTAATCAAAGATGGTTATGTTTCCTAACCATAGTCATGTGTTGTCATTTGATTAGTGGGATCACATCATTAGAAGAATGATGTGATTGACATGACCCATTCCGTTAGCCTAGCACTTGATCGTTTAGTATACTACTATTGCTTTCTTCATGACTTATACATGTTCCTATAACTATGAGAATTATGCAACTCCCGTTTACCGGAGGAACACTTTGGGTACTACCAAACGTCACAACGTAACTGGGTGATTATAAAGGAGTACTACAGGTGTCTCCGAAGGTACATGTTGAGTTGGCGTCTTTCGAGATTAGGTTTTGTCACTCCGATCGTCGGAGAGGTATCTCTGGGCCCTCTCGGTAATGCACATCATTATAAGCCTTGCAAGCAATGTGACCAATGAGTTGGTTACGAGATGATGCATTACAGAACGAGTAAAGAGACTTGCCGGTAACGAGATTGAACTAGGTATTGGATACCGACGATCAGATCTCGGGCAAGTAACATACCGATGACAAAGGGAACAACGTATGTTGTTATGCGGTTTGACCGATAAAGATCTTCGTAGAATATGTAGGAACCAATATGGGCATCCAGGTCCCGCTATTGGTTATTGACCGAGAATGGTTCTAGGTCATGTCTACATAGTTCTCGAACCCGTAGGGTCCGCACGCTTAACGTTATGATGACAGTTTTATTATGAGTTTATAAGTTTTGATGTACCGAAGTTTGTTCGGAGTCCCGGATGTGATCACGGACATGACGAGGAGTCTCAAAATGGTCGAGACATAAAGATCTATATATTGGAAGCCTATATTTGGACATCGGAATCGTTCCGGGTGAAATCGGCATTTTACCGGAGTACCGGGAGGTTACCGTAACCCCCTCGGGGGGTTATTGGGCCTACATGGGCCTCGAGGGAGAAGAGGGAAGGAGCCAGGAGGGGGCTGCGCACCCCTCCCCTTCCTAGTCCAAATAGGACAAGGGAAGGGGGGCGGCGCCCCCCTTTCCTTCCTCTCTTCCTCCTCTTTCCCCCCTTCTCCTACTCCTACTTCGAAAGAAGGGAGTCCTACTCCCGGTGGGAGTAGGACTCCCCCCTTGGCGCGCCCTCCTGGGCCGGCCGCCTCCTCAACCATGGCTCCTTTATATACGGGGGCGGGGGGGAACCCCATAGACACATAAGTTGATCTACGGATCGCTCCTTAGCCGTGTGCGGTGCCCCCTTCCACCAGATTCCACCTCGGTCATATCGTCGCGGAGTTTAGGCAAAGCCATGCGCCGGTAGAGCATCATCATCGTCACCACGCTGTCGTGCTGACGGAACTCTTCTCTGGAGCTTTGCTGGATCGGAGCCCGGAGATCGTCATCGAGCCGAAAATGTGCTGAACTCGGAGGCCCCGTACGTTCGGTGCTTGGATCGGTTGGATCGTGAAGACGTACGACTACATCAACCGCGTTGTGCTAACGCTTCCGCTTACGGTCTACGAGGGTACGTGGACGAACACTCTCCCCTCTCGTTGCTATGCCATCACCATGATCTTGCGTGTGCGTAGGAAATTTTTTGAAATTACTACGTTCCCCAACAGTGGCATCCGAGCCTAGGTTTTATGCATTGATATTATATGCACGAGTAGAACACAAGTGAGTTGTGGGCGATACAAGTCATACTGCTTACCAGCATGTCATACTTTGGTTCGCCGGTATTGTGAGATGAAGCGGCCCGGACCGACATTACGCATACGCTTACGCGAGACTGGTTTCACCGTTACGAGCACTCATGCTTAAAGGTGGCTGGCGGGTGTCTGTCTCTCTCACTTTAGCTGAATCGAGTGTGGCTACGCCCGGTCCTTGCGAAGGTTAAAATAGCACCAACTTGACGAACTATCGTTGTGGTTTTTGATGCGTAGGTAAGAACGGTTCTTTCTAAGCCCATAGCAGCCACGTAAAAGTTGCAACAACAAAGTAGAGGACGTCTAACTTCTTTTTGCAGGGCATGTTGTGATGTGATATGGTCAAGTTATCGGCAACTGGCAGGAGCCATATGGTTGTCGCTTTATTGTATGAAATGCAAACGCCCTGTAATTGCTTTACTTTATCACTAAGCGGTAGCGATAGTCGTAGAAGCAATAGATGGCGTAACAACAACGATGCTATGATGGAGATCAAGGTGTCGCGCCGGTGACGATGGTGATCACGATGGTGCTTCAAAGATGGAGATCACAAGCACAAGATGATGATGGCCATATCATATCACTTATATTGATTGCATGTGATGTTTATCCTTTATGCATCTTATCTTGCTTTGATTGACGGTAGCATTTTAAGATGATCTCTCACTTAATAATCAAGAAGTGTTCTCCCTGAGTATGCACCGTTGTGAAAGTTCTTCATGCTGAGACACCATGTGATGATCGGGTGTGATAGGCTCTACGTTCAAATACAACGGGTGCAAAACAGTTGCACACGCGGAATACTCAGGTCATACTTGACGAGCCTAGCATATACAGATATGGCCTCGGAACACAGAGACCGAAAGGTCGAGCGTGAATCATATAGTAGATATGATCAACATAGTGATGTTCACCATTGAAACTACTCCATCTCACGTGATGATCGGACATGGTTTAGTTGATTTGGATCACGTGATCACTTAGATGACTAGAGAGATGTCTGTCTAAGTGGGAGTTCTTAAGTAATATGATTAATTGAACTTAAATTTATCATGAACTTAGTACATGATAGTATTTTGCTTGTCTATGTTTGTTTGTAGATAGATGGCTCGTGTTGTTGTTCCATTGAATTTTAATGCGTTCCTTGAGAAAGCAAAGTTGAAAGATGATGGTAGCAATTACACGGACTGGGTCCGTAACCTGAGGATTATCCTCATTGCTGCACAGAAAAGTTACGTCCTGGAAGCACCGCTGGGTGCCAGGCCTGCTGCTGATGCAACTGACGACGTTAAGAACGTCTGGCAGAGCAAAGCTGATGACTACTCGATAGTTCAGTGTGCCATGCTTTACGGCTTAGAACCGGGTCTTCAACGATGTTTTGAACGTCATGGAGCATATGAGATGTTCCAGGAGTTGAAGTTAATATTTCAAGCAAATGCCCGGATTGAGAGATATGAAGTCTCCAATAAGTTCTATTGCTGCAAGATGGAGGAGAATAGTTCTGTCAGTGAACACATACTCAAAATGTCTGGGTATAATAATCACTTGATTCAACTAGGAGTTAATCTTCCTGATGATAGTGTCATTGACAGAATTCTCCAATCACTGCCACCAAGCTACAAGAGCTTCATGATGAACTATAATATGCAAGGGATGAACAAGACTATTCCCGAGCTCTTCGCAATGCTAAAAGCTGCGGAGGTAGAAATCAAGAAGGAGCATCAAGTGTTGATGGTCAACAAGACCACCAGTTTCAAGAAGAAGGGCAAAGGGAAGAAGAAGGGGAACTTCAAAAAGAACAGCAAGCAAGTTGCTTCTCAAGAGAAGAAACCCAAGTCTGGACCTCAGCCTAAAACTGAGTGCTTCTACTACAAGCAGACTGGACACTGGAAGCGGAACTGCCCCAAGTATTTGGCGGATAAGAAGGATGGCAAAGTGAACAAAGGTATATGTGATATACATGTTATTGATGTGTACCTTACTAATGCTCGCAGTAGCACCTGGGTATTTGATACTGGTTCTGTTGCTAATATTTGCAACTCGAAACAGGGACTACGGATTAAGCGAAGATTGGCTAAGGACGAGGTGACGATGCGCGTGGGAAATGGTTCCAAAGTCGATGTGAACGCAGTCGGCACGCTACCTCTACATCTACCATCGGGATTAGTTTTAGACCTGAATAATTGCTATTTGGTGCCAGCGTTGAGCATGAACATTATATCTGGATCTTGTTTGATGCGACACGGTTATTCATTTAAATCAGAGAATAATGGTTGTTCTATTTATATGAGTAATATCTTTTATGGTCATGCACCCTTGAAGAGTGGTCTATTTTTATTCAATCTCGATAGTAGTGATACACATATTCATAGTGTTGAAACCAAAAGATGCAGAGTTGATAATGATAGTGCAACTTATTTGTGGCACTGCCGTTTGGGTCATATCGGTGTAAAGCGCATGAAGAAACTCCATACTGATGGGCTTTTAGAATCACTTGATTATGAATCACTTGGTACTTGCGAACCGTGCCTTATGGGCAAGATGACTAAAACGTCGTTTTCCGGAACTATGGAGCGAGCAACTGATTTGTTGGAAATCATACATACTGATGTTTGTGGTCCAATGAATGTGGAGGCTCGCGGCGGGTATCGTTATTTTCTCACCTTCACAGATGATTTAAGCAGATATGGGTATATCTACTTAATGAAACACAAGTCTGAAACATTTGAAAAGTTCAAAGAATTTCAGAGTGAAGTGGAAAATCATCGTAATAAGAAAATAAAGTTTCTACGATCTAATCGTGGAGGAGAATATTTGAGTTACGAGTTTGGTCTACACTTGAAACAATGCGGAATAGTTTCGCAACTCACGCCACCTAGAACACCACAACGAAATGGTGTGTCCGAACGTCGTAATCGTACTTTACTAGATATGGTGCGATCTATGATGTCTCTTACTGATTTACCGCTATCGTTTTGGGGTTATGCTTTAGAGACGGCCGCATTCGCATTAAATAGGGCACCATCAAAATTCGTTGAGACGACGCCTTATGAACTGTGGTTTGGCAAGAAACCAAAGTTGTCGTTTCTTAAAGTTTGGGGCTGCGATGCTTATGTGAAGAAACTTCAACCAGATAAGCTCGAACCCAAATCGGAGAAATGTGTCTTCATAGGATACCCAAAAGAGACTATTGGGTACACCTTCTATCACCGATCTGAGGGCAAGATTTTCGTTGCTAAAGTCGGATCCTTTCTAGAGAAGGAGTTTCTCTCGAAAGAAGTGAGTGGGAGGAAAGTAGAACTTGATGAGATAACTGTATCTACTCCCTTATTGGAAAGTAGTTCATCACAAGAACCGGTTCCTGTGTCAGCTACACCAATTAGTGAGGAAGCTAATGATATTGATCATGAAACTTCAGATCAAGTTTCTACTGAACCTCGTAGGTCTACCAGAGTAAGATCCGCACCAGAGTGGTACGGTAATCCTATTCTGGAAGTCATGTTACTAGACCATGATGAACCTACGAACTATGAGGAAGCGATGATGAGCCCAGATTCCACAAAATGGCTAGAGGCCATGAAATCTGAGATGGGATCCATGTATGAAAACAAAGTATGGACTTTGGTTGACTTGCCCGATGATCGGCAAGCCATTGAGAATAAATGGATCTTTAAGAAGAAGACTGACGTTGATGGTAATGTAACTGTCTATAAAGCTCGACTTGTTGCGAAAGGTTTTCGACAAGTTCAAGGGGTTGACTACGATGAGACTTTCTCACCCGTAGCGATGCTTAAGTCTGTCCGAATCATGTTAGCTATTGCTGCATTTCATGATTATGAAATTTGGCAAATGGATGCCAAGACTGCATTCTTGAATGGATTTCTAGAAGAAGAGTTGTATATGATGCAGCCGGAAGGTTTTGTTGATCCAAAAGGTGCTAACAAAGTGTGCAAGCTCCAGCGATCCATTTATGGACTGGTGCAAGCATCTCGGAGTTGGAATAAACGTTTTGATAGTGTGATCAAAGCATATGGTTTTATACAGACTTTTGGAGAAGCCTGTATTTACAAGAAAGTGAGTGGGAGCTCTGTAGCATTTCTGATTTTATATGTAGATGACACATTATTAATTGGAAATGATATAGAATTTCTGGATAGCATAAAGGGATACTTGAATAAAAGTTTTTCAATGAAAGACCTCGGTGAAGCTTCTTACATATTGGGCATCAAGATCTATAGAGATAGGTCAAGACGCTTAATAGGACTTTCACACAGCACATACCTTGACAAAATTTTGAAAAAGTTCAAAATGGATCAGGCAAAGAAAGGTTTCTTGCCTGTGCTACAAGGTGTGAAGTTGAGTCAAACTCAATGCCCAACCACCGCAGAAGATAGAGAGAAAATGAAAGATGTTCCCTATGCTTCAGCAATAGGCTCTATCATGTATGCAATGCTGTGTACCAGACCTGACGTATGCTTAGCAATAAGCTTGGCAGGAAGGTACCAAAGTAATCCAGGAGTGGATCACTGGACAGCGGTCAAGAACATCCTGAAATACCTGAAAAGGACTAAGGATATGTTTCTCGTATATGGAGGTGATAAAGAGCTAGTCGTAAATGGTTATATCGATGCAAGCTTTGACACTGATCCGGACGATTCTAAATCGCAAACCGGATACGTGTTTTTATTAAACGGTGGAGCTGTAAGTTGGTGCAGTTCTAAACAAAGCGTCGTGGCGGGATCTACATGTGAAGCAGAGTACATAGCTGCTTCTGAAGCAGCAAATGAAGGAGTCTAGATGAAGGAGTTCATTTCCGATCTAGGTGTCATACCTAGTGCATCGGGACCAATGAAGATCTTCTATGACAATACTGGTGCAATTGCCTTGGCAAAGGAATCCAGATTTCACAAGAGGACCAAGCACATCAAGAGACGCTTCAATTCCATTCGGGACCAAGTCCAAGTGGGAGACATAGAGATTTGCAAGATACATACGGATCTGAATGTTGCAGACCCATTGACTAAGCCTCTCTCACGAGCAAAACATGATCAACACCAAGACTCCATGGGTGTTAGAATCATTACTATGTCACTACAAGAAATATGTCAACTTATGACCACCACTATTGGTCACTGAAAGGTCACAAATTTCCATTTATGACCTTTTTGTGACCAAAAACAGAAGGTCAAAAGCTGGCCGTCGTAAACTGACTATAGCGACCTTTCTTCTGGAATGGTCAAAGACGTTTACGACCCAAATATTCCTACTGTGGCGTTTTGGTCACTAGCAACCTCCCCCAGGCCACGTAGGCATCCAGTGTGGCAATCTGATGTGGCACAAGATTCAGCCCGGTCCAATTCAGCGTTTTACATGGGCCGAGCCCATTAATTCAGCCTTTTATTATTTTTTCCTTGTTAATTCTGGTCGGCTTCATGGGCCAAGCCCAACATTGTAGCCTTTTTTATTATTGACCCGTGGCCTTTTATTATTTATTGCTTTTCTATTTTCAGCCATTATATATTCAAGCTGGTCCCACTAGTCAGATGGGTCCCACTTGTCATGATCATCTCTCAAATTGGTCCCACATGTCAGAAATGTACAAAATTGACAGATTATTTTCATAAGTGGACCCATTGGTCAAGTTTCCATTTCACAAGTTTTCAGATCACATACATAATCAAAAAGA